>NC_135962.1:36143648-36443648 GCF_053455715.1 Rhinoraja longicauda | reverse complement strand
GCATTATTCCCTGTTTCTGAAATGAAATATGAAACAAATGAAGACCAAATAGCAAAAAGGGGCCTTGCATTAAAGACTTCCAAGCAATTAGATGGAGAGAGAACATCAAATATGGAAGCAAATGTTTTTGTCCTTCTCAAAAATTAAGTCAGTAACATTGAAATATTTCACTTACCCTGATATTAATTAGGACAAAGATACTGTAATGCAAAATGTTCTGAGAACAGAATTCCTGAATTGCATTCAGGAATACATTTTAGCCACCATGTGAGCAAGTCCAACAAGAGTGGAGGAAATTTGGATTTAATTTTAGAAAATGAAACTGAACAGGTGAAAGGAATATTAGTGGCAGGCCAATTTTGTGGTAGCAATCATAATTCAGTTGCTTTTACAAAAATTGGGAAGGGAAAGGAAAAATAGAAGTAATGTGGGTCACGACACAATCACAGGCAAGACGAGCAGAAATTATATCCTTTATCTCATTACTTTTTTTACATCTAAAAGTTTGTGCAAGAATAGTTAATTCAGTAGCACAAGGTTGGTGCTTTTTAAGTCTAGAAATGATTCTGTAATTGCATGCTATTTTGACCCAAAAAAGTACACCTGAACAATAAATTCTCATTCCAACATTATTTATGTTTTGCTGGATTTATAATTTACAGCTCACACAACCAGCAAATTACAAAGTAAATGCTGAGCACAAGAGCAAAATAATGTGGTTAAGTTCCATTCTCGCAAAATTTGGGCCAATGTATTATGATAATCTGAGGTATTGGTATATTATTGAGGGGTGTGTTATTTCATCCCGTGTCCTATATGTCAGAACATTGATTGCAGTAATTTAACAAATATAATATGTTATATAAACTTGGGGTTAACTTAGAACTTGCCGTTTTATTTCACACTAATTATTATTTTATAGAATTTTTGTTTATTAGATATTATCTATGTATAGTGTTTACTGTCCTGTTATGCTGCTGCAGGTAAGAATTTAATTGCATTGTTCTGTTGTCGAAATACATGACAATTAAACACGTAATTTCTCTCTTAAACACTCTTAATTCTGTCTTTGAAAGGCTGATTTCAAGATACCTTGTAGAAGGGTTAGAATGCTGGCGAATGGGAATGCAGATGGAAATCTTGGGGAATGAATAAGGAGTTCTACTGAAGCTTTAAACAAGGATCAAATGGATGGGATGAATGGCCTGGTGCATGGTAGGGTCATAGAAAACAAATTGTGGCAGGAGAGCCTGAGGGAGTATACTGGTGTTGGGCTGGTAACATCAAGTACAGCAGTAGAATTAGGGAGGGTGAGGAGAAAGAAAACTTCCTCTATCCTTTTGGTCAGTTTATATTTAAAAATCTGTAAGGATTTGAAATCCTATTTTGTTGAAATGTCACATGTTGAATATTGGCAAATCAAGTTTTTGTTTGCTGTACACAGTACATCTTCAAGTGCTTTAAAACATCTGAAGAAGGGTCTCGACCCAAAACGTCACCCATTCCTTCTCTCCAGAGATGCTGCCTGTCCCACTGAGTTACTCCAGCATTTTGTCTTCGGGTTAAACCAGCATCTGCAGTTCCTTCCTACTCAAGGAATAAATTGTTCTGCTTAGATTAGGAGCCAGATTTTAACAGTCTAGATTCCCGAATCCTATGATAAAGCCAGGACACAGTGTTCTGTGAGACACCCACTGTGTTTCCATGATCAAGTAAAGAAGCTGAAAGGGGGATTCTACATTCACATGCTCATTTGAGAAGGAATCAGGACTTTCAAAAATCAGTTTGATAATCATAACTGACATTTTTTTAACAGCTTCAGGTACACCAGTTCCCTATGATGCTGACAAGCAAGGTTTAAAAATGAAACTAGTCCTACTATCAGATCATTTTGTTTAGAGATATAAGTGAGGATGAGCCATATGCTGAATGTTCCACCTTCGACACAAAGCAAGGTAGTTTATGCCATGGTCACAAAAACGAAGAAGCAAATTCAAGCACAACTAAAAGATGCTAGAAATTCTTGCGCAACAGAAATAACATTCAGAATTTCATGACAAATACTCTTAACAATAAATACTTTGCTTAAAATATTTCCTACATGATAAATAGAGGTATACTTTTTAAAGAGATAATCTTGCCAGTGAAAATACTTACTGTAACTGTGGACATATTCCAGAACATTTTACTGGGGTCATTGGTGTTACAGGTGTCATGGAAGTCATTGGTACTGGGCACATGGATGATGATTCATAATCAACTGGGGTAGCAATTCCTTCATTTGTTGATTGGTATGGCAATTGGCTAATGTCATGTCCGGGTGTGGCAATACCATCACTATTCTCGACGTCTGACAGCAGTTGGCACTGCTTTACCATTTGCTGCTGACTGTTCGAGTCTTTTGCATCATCATCATCATTCTGTTGATCTGGGTCATCACTGAGGAAACTAAGATCTGCTGAGGTAAGCTCTGTAGATAATTCCGGAGGCTGCAGAAGCAGGTGAGTGTAACAAGATGTCTGAATTGTTAGGTCTGAATCATATGGAATCAAGGATTCAAAGACATGGGAATCAGTTGTTGAGAGATCATCCTAAACAGAAGAATTTTTTTCAATACAAAACATTTTGTTAAAAATCATATAGTGCAGCATCACCTTTATAACACCAGGTTTAGTTTAAGGTTCTTTATTGTCAAGTGTACCAAGGTACAGTGACAAGTTTTGCTTTGCATGCTGTCCAATTAAATCAGACAATACTATACATAAATACAATCAGGCCAATCTTAAGTACAATAGGTCGAGTGAAGGGAACATTATCATAATCAGAAAAGGGAAATTAAAACATTGATTGAACATCTTGACTGAAGGATTACAACACAATGATCTCCAGTTTTACACTGAAATATCAATCTGGATTTTATTTAAAATGTAAAATGGTTGCTAAACTTACAACCTTTGCAATCAACTTCTGGCTTACCAAATATATAACTTCTAACTCTTCTGCAGAAAATAAATACACAAAATTAAACCCATTAGCTTATCTTCCATTCTAAGTGAGCAGCTACCAGCGATGTTCAGTGTTTCCCCACCTGCCACTCCAATGCACGCACGCCAGAGGATAGAGAAATAAATCATGAGTGATACCAACCAACTATTTACAAAGACTTGGCAAAGAAGTTCAAGGTCATACTGTGCATTCTTGGAAATAGACATCAACGTGTTTGCTGAAGGCCACAAGTTTGCTATGCTGGGATGGAACCCACCACATCAACCCACTCACTAAGGTCTGTCACATTGGAGGTTTGTCAACTTGACGTATTCAAAGTTTCAAGGAACTGGTTTACAAACAAAATCACAAACAAAGTGTGGAGTAACTCAGTGGGCATAGATAAGCAATGTTTCAGGTCAGAGCCCTTCTTCAGAAGGTCCCAACCCGAAATACTATCTATCCATATCATTGTGAGATGCCAACTGACCCACTGAGCTACAAGTAAGAATTTCATTGTTCTATCTGGAGCATATGACAACAAAACACTCTTGACTACTCAAGCATTATGTGTTTTTTTTTTAAATTGGAAGACTATTGACTGAGTTTAAAGTCCAAGAATCCATCTTAGAATTTGTTATGTCTTGAAACAAGCCTATGTAGGAACCGAAGACACAACATAAGCAGTGACTCCGTAACTAGATGAAAAATTAAACCACCTTCATTAGATGGATAGTGGAAATCATGATGTATTTTCTCAGAGAGATGTTAAGAAGAATTTAGAGACCAGAGAGCAGCTTTGACATGCAGAGCCCTCTTTATCTTTAAGTACCTGAAAGAAGGAAAGGATCAAGTGGCAAAAGGATCCCGATTTATATTCAGTAACTCGCTGAGATAACAAGTGGAGAAATGAGGTGCTGCAATATTTCTTGGAGTTAAGTTGATGTGATATGTTCGATTCATTGGCTGTGCTTGCACTTTGGATCATCAAGCATATGCCATTTGTGGCACTGATAATCCCACAGTGTATTTGGGTTCAGGTAAAGGTTGTTCACAGTCTTTGAAAAAGGACAACTTGATGGTCAATGAAGAGGTTTTGGTTTCCTACATTGGATGTACACTTGTTTCCTCTCCTTCAATTGTGGATTAATAACATATGGTTCATAATTAGGCTGGTCAAGTCAGAGCCTCAGGATCAAGTGCAATGAGAGCATCCTTCAGATCTAGATATATTGGAAGATAGATGTTTTATTACAACAATTAATCAGCTTCTGAATGTCAGATTTTTCGGATACAGGCGAGGACCATGTAATGTCAACAAGAACAAATTACAGAGCAAAGCTTAAAACATTGGTTTCATTTCCATTGCAGATTAGTTTATCTTGGCATCATGCTCAGCACAGACAGGGGATACTTGCTGAACTTGTGGAGGGAGGAAAGGGTTTGATGCCCAGTCCAAGTGGAAGTGGATGGGGATGGGAAGCAATAGTTCTGAAATTCTGGTGTAGCGAGTTCTTGAGGTGAGTTTTTACTTCCAATGGGCAGTTACTTGCAAGAGATCCTTGGGTACCTTGGAATCCTTGCACCAGGGAGGAATGCTTGGAGTTAGTTGTAAACAAGGATTTTTGTGGTCAGTTTATCCCTTCTCCTACCTGAAGACTGGGCTTTGTTTGGTCAACGAGGGAGGGAGGGAGAGGATTTGATTGCAATAGCTATCATTTCCCACATTGATATTTCAAGAGCAGTTCGTTGAGGTCATGAACTATTTTTCTCGGACATTTTGGAAAGTGTGGAGCGGAAGTGGGTCAGATCTCAATCACTCTGCCAAAACTCTGGAAAAGTTTGCTTTTCCCATTATTTGTTGAAACAATATTGCATTTGGTACCTTGCCAACCCTGGGACACCCTCAACACACCTCCCACCCCAAGCTAATCTGATCCAGGGAAATATGGCGGCTGCTAAATGCACTGCAAGATTCCACAAATATAAATTAGACTGTTGTTCTTGACGTCATGTTCGGCACGTACATTGTGGGCCGAAGGTCTTGTCTTGTGCTGAAATATTCTATGTTCTAATTATAGATAGCTCTGTTAAAGAGCGATAGTTGCGTTTCTCGGAAACATTGGGGTTAGAACAATTATGTCACGTAGGAAAAGGGAGTGAGGGGACTAGAGTGTTTCAGACTCGCAAGAAAGTTATTTTACTGCAGGATTTTAAATTAATTCTTTTTTAATAGCTACATATTTATTTGTGTTACTCCAAGCCCATCTCAAACGCTAACGAGTTGGGAGGTACGGTAAGTGCAAGAATCCATCGTAACTATTTGGGTACAATATTAGAGTCCGACCCGGAATTGCTGTGGTCATTAAAATATAATTGTGCACAGCAGTAGAAGGAATTAAACATTTGGGGGAATTTGAGAATAATAACACGCTAGGTAATCGTGGAATTGATAGAATTCCCTGAATATACTTTTAAATATATATATATTAAGGAAACGCCAAACTGTACAAACCAAATGTACCTACAAAATACGTCGAAGTAGAATTATTGTCGCGTTTTTGGCCGGTTTACCTTTTCTACTACTTATCTGAAACTTGAACTATAACAATTTATAATACTTTGTATTGATTGGATAGTGAGACAACAGAGAAAAAAAACAACGTTTCTTAAGATAACGAGCGAAGTCACAGAAATGAAAGATAAACATCTTTAAGATCCATGAACCGATAATCACATCACACCCAGTAACACATTCAAGCAATTTGACATGGTCTCAAGCAGTAGAAAACTGACAAAGACAACAGAAACACCGTTAATTTCATCAGAACATTCTCGCTCTCGGATATCTTTCTTTTAGTTAGTTTTATTATAGGAGAGAAATTAACTTACATTTTCAATATTTTGATCAAAATAACGTTCTAACGATGATTCCATACCGATTTTGTTAACCGAGTTAACAAGGAAATCTATTAGCCAAAGCTGCTCCCGACCTCTTCAATTCCCCCACGTGGACCCTGTTGAAGTGAAATGGAAAATTCACACCGTTTTACTTCTTTTTAAAAAACGTTTTTTTTAAATTGCAATGTATAAAGGTTGGCATGTAAGTTAAAGACATTTCTTTGCAACAAATATCGTTTTCATAGTAAACATTCTCTGGACAAAATTTTCTAAAAACGGAATCTTCTATGAATAAAAGTTACACTAAAATTTGTACGTTGTTCTACCTTCCCGAGTCTCACAATAACATTTATTTCCTGTTTTACTTTTGAAGTCTCATTTATTAGTCTTAAAAACTATTTTTCCAGACGCCCTGGATGATTGTGAATGCAATAATTTAATTATTCAGTTCCCTAAAAAGAGGTGGAAATTATTCCGTTTTAGTACCGAGCAAAACGGGCAGGCCAATGGTTGCATTTAAAAGTTTCTGCAGATTAAAGCTATCCGCCTGGCATTTAAAAGCCATCAATTAAATGATAACTTGAAAATACTGGATAGTATTGATAATATATATGATAACGTTTTGATCAGATTGGATGGAACTCCTTGGTCCGCATAGACAAGTTGGGCCAGTTGTATGGTTGTGTTCCGACAGAGAAGCGGGCATCGTTTCAATCACTCATGCGCATTCCTCTTGAGCAAAACGTGGATAATGGTTAAAAGATCCCTTTCCCGAAGATGTTTTGTATTTTGTACTTAATAACATCAGAACCACCGGAAAAGTTTTGTGTACAGGTTGACTGCCGTGGTTTAAAAAATAGCACCAACGACCTCAGCAAATGGATTAGAATAAATGGAAACGCCGCCTATCCATGTTCTCCACAGAGGCTGAGTTACTATCTGAGCACTATCTTTTCTTTCGAAACGAGCATTCGAGGTTCCTTTTAACACTGTACCAAAGTGAACTTTATCAAAAAAGAAGAAAGTTGTGTGGAGGTGGATCATATCTGTAAAATATTCCAAAGGAAATTTGTGATTATTCTGTGAATTTAATTCCTATTAAAAGTGCTGGTGAGAAATTTACATACCTTCCCAGGACAAAGTGTGACACTATTTCAGCTCATTGGGTCTCTGTCATCTCACAGTTTCCTTGTTTAATCTTACCTGACTCTTTAATACAACAAAGTATAAGTATAGAGAAAATATTGGTCTGTTTTAAATGTGGCAGAATTCTAAAAAGGTATGTTCTATGATTAGCTAACCAATGGAAGTTTTCCAACAACAATAGATGTCCTCAGCAGTGGTTTCTGTTTCCTGAGAAAGGTAAGTGAATCATTGGCCGGCTTCTTAATCGCCAAATTGGCAGGTGCTTGAGCTAACTCCCTTTTGGGGAGATGTTGACTTTAAAATAAAACAAAGGCCTGTCTAAATTGTGACTCACTGAGTTCTCAATCAACTGGGTGTGGGTCACTTTAATTTATGACATTTGAATTAAACAATATTTGGATAAATTCAATGTAATAGATTTGACAAGGTATTTATAATTGAGTATTTATTACATAATTGCTTGGTATGTGTATGTGAATAGACTTTGGTTAGGATAAAAGCAATATTTCCCTCCCAAATTTGGGTCCTTATCTCTCTATGCCTTTCCTCTCCGTGCCAACCCAAATGCCTTGTAAACATTGTAAGTTAAACATTGTAAATGTTTTGTCAAGTACATTTTGACATCCTCCGAAATGATCCAGACTTAGTTTTAACTCTGTGGCCCTAGTTCAGGACTTGTCTACCAGAGTGATAGAATACAATTATCTTTCAATAGCACACCATTTCAAGACTAATCCTTTTCTACTGGGTGCAATAATTGTCTCAGTGGCCAGTAACATTAATATACAGCACTCTTGAAAGCATTTCCATGGGAATACTGTGTGATGTTCTTTCATTCCATAAAATTACTTGGAATAATTGGATTATTTAAGTTCTTTTAATAATCAGCAGCAGCTAGGCTGGAGGGATGTCAAGGTAACTTGGATTTTATTTCATGAAAGTCTTGATAGATCTAAATTTTCTCTATTGTATTTTGTGCACATACCTTCAACTGTGTAAACTTTTCACTGCTCAATTATTTCAAGACTTATATTTCAAGTGGATTTATTTAAACTGAATTTTCCCTAACCTGACTATTGGCGAAGAAATGTTAATGAATTGCAAAATTCTAGCTTTATTTGATGACGGGCACCAAACATTGCACCTTTTCGATTGGGTCTGGCTCAATAGGAATAAAATACCGTACGTTATAATTGTTACAAATTATATGATTAGTTTAATTGTCTTCTGCTTGCATTGTGGTCAGCATTTTAGTACAGTTGAAATATTTTTTCACACTCAATTTAAACTGAACATGATACATGCATCAAAGTTTAATGAATCAGTTTTGATTTCTGGTCCATGTGTCCATGGACTTTAGATGCTAAAGAGATAAAACAAAAGTTTTCTATAACTTACAAAGTGTGTCTTGAACTGCAGGAGACAGTCTAAATATATCTTTCTTATAATATATCTTATAAATATATATATACTCGCTGGAATTTAGAAGGTTGAGGGGGGATCTTATAGAAACTTACAAAATTCTTAAGGGGTTGGACAGGCTAGATGCAGGAAGATTGTTCCCGATGTTGGGGAAGTCCAGAACAAGGGGTCACAGTTTAAGGATAAGGGGGAAGTCTTTTAGGACCGAGATGAGAACTTTTTTTTTCACACAGAGATGGTGAATCTGTGGAATTCTCTGCCACAGAAGGTAGTTGAGGCCAGTTCATTGGCTATATTTAAGAGGGAGTTAGATGTGGCCCTTGTGGCTAAAGGGATCAGGGGGTATGGAGAGAAGGCAGGTACAGGTTACTGAGCTGGAGGATCAGCCATGATCATATTGAATGGCGGTGCAGGCTCGAAGGGCCGAATGGCCTACTCCTGCACCTATTTTCTATATTTCTATGTTACATGAATAATTTAAAGAAAAATTAGCAAACCACAAAATGATGGGGTAACTCAGTGGGTCAGAGAGTATTTCTGCAGGACATGGATAGGCAACGTTTCGGGTAGTGACCCCTTGTCAGTCTGATTGTAGTAAGGAGGAGAAAGCTGGGAAAGAGGTGGGGGTGGGACAAGGAAACTTTGCTCAGTTTTGCTGAACACAATTGCTTTTCCCATATTGACAACTGCTTGACCATGTTGATTTGTTCATTCATGTTTCTTGATAAATGAAACTAGTATGTTCAAAATCCTGTGTTAAGTTTTATTTACATTTTTCCTTCTGTTTTGTTTTGTTAATTTGAGACCAGATTATTTGTTTTTCTGCATTTTGACGACTTAATGATGATGGAAATATAAAAATTACATTGTTTTAAGAACATGAAACAAGAAATGCTTTGTTATTTTATCATACAAGATTATTAAGGGATTGGACACGTTACAGGCAGGAAACATGTTCCCAAAGTTGGGTGTCCAGAACCAGGGGCCGCAGTTTAAGAATAAGCGGTAGGCCATTTAGAATGGAGATGAGGAAAAACTTTTTCAGTCAGAGAGTTGTGAATCTGTGGAATTCTCTGCCCCTGAAAGCAGTGGTGGCCAATTCTCTGGATGTTTTCAAGAGAGAGCTAGATAGAGCTCTTAAAGAGTCAGGGGGTATGGGGAGAAGGCAGGAACTGATTGTGAATGATCAGCCATGATCACATTGAATGGCAGTGCTGGTTTGAATGGCCGAATGGCCTACTCCTGCACCTATTGTCTATTGTCTATTTTCTTATCACCAACATCTAATTGATATTTTATTTTAAATCTATTTGCATGTTCTGGATTGTAACCTAAAGCTAGAACAAGACAAAATACAGGAGTAACTCAGTGGTTCAAGCAGCATCTCTGGAGGACATGGATGAGTGACGTTTTTGGTCTGAAGAAGGGTCCCAAACAGAAATGTCACCGATCCATGTTCCCCCATGGATGCTGCCTGACCTGCTGAGTTACTCCTGCACTTTGTGTCTTTTGGTTTTGTAAACCAGCATCTGCAGTTCCTTTTGGCTAGAAAAGGTGTTGGATCTTTACGAGCTAGGGGTGTAATATGTGTGGAATATATTCACAATAATTTTGATAAATTCTGCACTTTACTCATAGCTTGTATTGTTTTTGGCTGCTTCTTGTTTGCTAATTTGTCAAATTTATGTTTGCTTTTATATTTCTTATTCGTGATGGTTTACAGTGTAAAAACGATTAATCAGCATAATACATGTCCCTGATCCAATTATTTGGAGCAATGCAAACAGAATAATTTGGCTTTAAAGCTCTGTTCTATGCAGATACTATTCCATATCTAAAATTCTTGCATGTGATTATTTCTAAATACAGCCACAATGTTAATTGGCATTAGCAACTAGTCCCCTTAAGTAGACTGCTTGCTTTGCAACCTGAAATTAAAGTACTTAATTCTGTCCTTCTGAGTTGGAGTCGACTGCATCTAACAATTGAACCTTGTTCATGCTAAATTGTTTTATGACTGCTGTCTATCTGGAATGTGGAAAAATGTATCATAATGGATCACTTTACATATACTAAAACTAAATCTTTGTTTTTTCATACATTTGGATAATTCACAGATATGATGCTACATAACAAATCTGAATTTGCAATATTAACAATTATAATGTGATGAATGAGACAATAAATAATACCCCAGCTTGCCCTGGTAACCTCTTGTTAAAACTAGACATTTTTGTATAAATGTGTAAATTACCTGTTTTTGGAACTCTTCATTTAATTGTTTATCACAACCCTAACTTACTTCAGACCACTGAACTTTGATTAAAATGTAATTTGGTTTGCAGAAAAATACCAGAGTGCAGAATATAATGTTACAGCATTGTAGCATGAGAGTTGCAGAGAAAGTGCAGATTAAAAAAAATGGTGCAAGGACTCAAAGTGGTAGCTTGGGAGTTCGGGACTACACCCAAGTTTATGAGAAGACTGTTTACTAATCTGATAACATCAGGGAATAAGCTGTTACTGAATCTGGTAGAATGTGCTTTCAAACATTTGTATCTTCTGCCCAATGTGGGAGGGGAGAAGAGGGACTCACCAGAGCAAAAATGTCCTTGATTATATTGGCTGCTGTCTGGAGGCAGCATGAAGTGTAAATGCAGTCAATGGGATTGAAGGTGGATGTGGGATGAACTAAGCTACATTCCTGCACTTTCCTGCAGTCGTGGGCAGAGTTATTCCCAAACCAAGTTCTGATGCATCCCAACCAGATGTTTTCTATGGTCCATTTGTAGAAGTTATCAAACCTCTTTAGTCTTTTGAGGAAATAGATGCGTTAATGTGCTTTTTGGCTACAGTTTCAATGTAGTTGGTCCAGGACAAATTTACGCCAGGAAATATGAAACACTCAACCATTTCCACTTTGGAAACCATTAATGTGTAAGAAGGAACTGCAGATGCTGGTTTAAACCGAAAATAGACATAAAAAGCTGGAGTAACTCAGTGGGACCCACTAATGTTGACCTGGATGTGTATACACATTAATTCCTGATCAGTAATTACTTTTTTCATCTCGCTGATACTGAGGGGGAGCTGTTGTCTTGACACCATGTTGCAAAGCTCGCTATTTCCTTCCTGTACTCCTTTCATCATTATTTGAGATCTAGCCCACTACAGTAGGTATCATCTGCAAGCATAAATGAAGTTGGAACAGAATTTGGCTGCACAGTCATGAGTGTATAGGGAGTATTTAACTCTCGCTTTCTATGCCTGAGATTGGATTCGTATGCAGGTTATGATAAAGTACCAAGAGGCCTCAAGGGGAGAAATCTTCAGACTTTCAGGTTTCCAGCATCTACAGAAACAAGGATTTGCAGATGCTGGTTTACAAAAAAGACACATGAAAATTGCTTTAATTTGAAATACGGCTGTATAATTTTCCTTGAGCTTCTCCAATGTGGATTGTGCAAGATACATCTTCTGGATGCACTGGGACGCATCCTCAGTAATGTGACCTGGGGTCATTGGGTGTTTCAGGTCTCACAACATCAGACACCCTCGCCCAGGCGACCCAACCGGGGTTGATCAGGCCCCGACTTGCGTCCCAGCAGCAAATGCCCACGGATCAGCCCTCTTAATCCAAAGCCATCTCGTGGCTTTCTCTGTGGCTTCGCTTGCGGATTGAATGGCCCTCTTCATTGCCAACCCCGTAATGCCCAATTGGTTGATGACTTTGCAGAGTGAGCGTCCTGCAAAGCCTCTGCAGCCCACCTCTATGGGTTCATAGCGTGTCTTCCAGCCTCTGTCCCGGCACATCTCCACCAGTTCCTGGTACATTGCGCGTTTCCTCTCATTTGCTTCTTCCATATGCTCTTCCCAGGGCACTGTCAGCTCCAGAATAATCCACTGTTTTGTCACTTCGGAGGTGATGATTATGTCTGGCCGGAGTGGTGTTGCTGTGATGTGCTGCAGAAATTTCAGATGTTTGCCCAGATCGACGTGCAGCTGCCAGTCAGTGGCCGTGTAGAGGAGGCCCGCCCTTGTTTTGGTTGTGGTCGAGGCTTCTCTCCAGCTTTGACAAAAGTGATTGATTTCTTTGGGGCGTGGTGGTATTTGCTGCTACTGATGGCAGTGGCTATGCTCTCAGCATCCACCTTGAGCACCTGGTCATGGCGCCACTGATAGCGACCTTCCCCAAGGGACTTTGGGCAGCTGCTGAGGAGATGTTCTAATGATCCCCTTCCAGTGCAAAGTGGGCCGGAAGGTGTCACGCTCTTGCCCCAGATGTGGAGGTTTGCTGGGCTTGGTGGGGCATCGTAGACAGCTGGGACAAGGAACCGGACGCGCTGGAAGTCTGCTTGCATGATGTTTGACCAGGTAATCCTGCACTGCGGTATGCTCTCCCACCTTGTCCACGCTCCCTGCTGCCTTAGCCCCACCGTCCTGCTCACACGCTCTTCCTCCATACCTGCTCGGACCTCTTCCTGGATGAGATGGTGTCTCTCCTTGCCCTGGGCCTTGCCAACCTGGGTCTTAGGGAAGTATCCCAAGCCCGCTCTGCCAGTTGCTATGACTTCCACCAATGCCTTTTGTCTTAGGTGTGACTCTGCCACCTCCACTGCTTTCTCTGCCCTCCATTTCCTCCCCGTTCTCGCCTCATGCCAGCCAATGACAGCCAATGACACCTTCTGGTCCCTGGAGTCCCTGTACTGTAGGGCTTCTCTTGTCCATGCCACCATAAACTCTTCAGTGAGGCCACTGAATGGGAGCTGCAAGATGTTACTGGTCCCATACAGTGCTGCACTATTGAGGCTCCAGGGAAGACCAAGCCACTTGCAAAGAAAGCCACTGATCTTCCTTTCGAGGGACCCAACTGGGGTCAATGGAACAGCGTAAACCAGCAGAAGCCACAGGATACAGGGCAGGGTGGAATGCTGATAGATCCAGGCCTTGAATCTGCCAGGCAGGCCTGACTTGTCGACTTTGCTGAGCCAGGCTTCAAGGTCTTCGATGGGCTTTTGAATGGCGGCAGTCTTTCAGAGTTGTGTCAAAAAGCTTCCCCAAACTCTTGACAGGTTTCTCAGTGATTGAGGGAATGGCAGTTCCGGATAATAAGTGGAATTTGTCAGTCACCTTCCCCTTCTTCAGCACCATGGACCTTGACTTGGTTGGCTTGAAACTCATCCCTGCCCAGGTGATAAGTTTCTCAAGACCTTGTAGGATCCACCTACTCCCTGGGACCGATGTTGTGGTGATGGTAAGGTCGTCCATAAAAGCTCTTATTGGGGGCTGTCGTACACTCGACTTGGTGCAGCCTGTTATTATTCCTTTTTCAAGCCCATGCCAGTCTGATGTTTCTGACCCAGAAGTCACCCTCAGCCTGAAATTATGGTAATAATCCAGGATCAGAACCTTGATCTTACTGGGAACATGGTGGCGGTGGTAGTGCGTTATGGACCCATAGGCATTGGCCAGGTCCAACCACAGAACAACTAGGTTGCCTCTGATTTTATGGGCTTCTCTGACGAGCTGCGTGACCACTCCAGTGTGCTTCAAGCAGCCGGAAACTTCAGGAATCCCACCCTTCTGCACTGAGGGGTCGATGTAGCTGTTTTTGAGGAGAAACTCAGTTAATTTTAATTTTATATCAGCTACTTTGTTGTCCTATGGTAAATGTTTAACCACAATAGAATGTTGTCAAGGAGCAGTGATTTGAAATTATCGGATTCCATTTTTATAATTTGATGCTCAGATTTACAAAAGTTGTAGCATAGTAATCAATGCAGTGACTTTTCATGAATCCGAATGATGTGTAATGTTCGGAAGCTTTTAATTCAAATCCTCAGATTTCAAACAGCAATATGGTATTTGTGATCTGTGAACCCCAAATCTCAAGACAACAAAATGAAATGAAAACTATTTGGTTATTGTCAGGATTCTGTAGTAATAAGTGAAACCTCATTAAGGCTTTCTGTTCTACTTTCATGGGGCTTTCAAAAACCGCTGGGTTTTAAATCATTTTGCAATGCTTTTTGGTATAAATTACAGTGATTAGTGATTATTTACTCAATGATTTAAAGTTGGGAGCTAAAATAAAGGATTATATAAAATGAACAATCCAAGATTGTAGTGAGGGGCAAAATGTGGTGGCACAAAACTCTTACAAATGCAGTAAATGTAGCTACATCATTAGTTTTGGCTTCTTGTTGCTTTTAAAAAATAATGTATGAAAATAACTGCAGATGCTGGTACAAATCGAAGGTATTTATTTCACAAAATGCTGGAGTAGCTCAGCAGGTCAGGCAGCATCTCAAGAGAGAAGGAATGGGTGACGTTTCGGTTCGAGACCCTTCTTCAAAATGATCGTATAAAATTGAGACATTTGCATCTCGTGGAGTTTTACTTTTCATGGTTCCATTTTTGTGGGAAATTTGTCCATTTGAAGCATGAAGGTTTCACTAGTCGTGTTAACACACACTACATTTACCTTATTTTAAGAAAGTATTTTCACTGGGCACTCTATATTTGAAAAAACACGTACTGTAAATGTATATGACTAATCCAGAAAAATGAACATCTTATACAATACAACTTGGCTGAGGTGAAATGCAAATTATTTATTTTACCACAGCTGTCCTAATGGAACAATTGAGATGTGCCAAATTAAAATGAAAAATGTTCTATATGTTCAATGCATAAACTATGCCCAAAATTGTGGATAATTATTGTGGCGCCGAATCTTGTAAATCATTTTTAAAAAAACAATGCGTGTGGTATATTACGATAGCCTAAAGAAATAAGTTAAAGGTGTTTCCCAAACTCCTAAAAGTAAATTGATGAGCGTAAGTTAAAAAATGCAGCAGTGATAGACATTTATATAACAATTAAATACAATTAAAATGGTGTGTCAGTGATATTAAAACATAATGATGCATGCCTTTTTGCTGCATAAACATGCGCCATTGTTTCATTCACTCTTGTTAAAAATGTCCCCATTGGCAAGCCAATATTACTGTAGTCTGTTCATCTATTTTACAAATGTACTAACATCATTATATTAATATATCAGCAAAGTCTTGCACTGTATTTTCAGAATTAGTGGTATCTATAATGACAAATCCCAGTTGAAGAAATAGTTGGAAATTTACATTATTGTTTTGGAGGGGAGACTTGTTCTCTACTTGATATTACGTCTAAGACAGACTGCACTTGGGGGAACCATTGGGGCAATTCTTTTTCTCACAGTAGCATTCACTATGGCCTTGTTGAGGGTCATTACCTACAATTTACCCATTTTATATTGGTTGACTATTCTCAGATGGAATATGCACAGGAAATTTGTGTCTTGAGTGCATAATGGCATTATCGCGCTAGTCAGGGGGTGGTTCTAACAAACACCCCAAGTTGAAAAGGTAGCATTAATTAACAAAGTCTTTTTCTCTCTAACTCCACAGGCTATTGATGCCAAAATTACCTAGCACCAACCTGTGGTAGATGGGCGGAAGCACAACTGTGCTTTGTAAGTAACAGCTTTGAAAAGCACTGCCCTGTTCTCATAAGTTCATAAGATGTAGGAACAGAATTAGGCCATTTGGCCTATCAAGTCTACTCTGCCATTCGATCATGGCCCTCAACCCCATTTCTCCTGCCTACTCTCCATTATCCTTGACACCTTTACTAATCACAAACCAATCAATCTCCATTAAAAAATATCCATTGACGCCCTCCACAAACGTCGTGGCAATGAATTCCACAAATTCACCACCCTCTGACTAGAGAAATTCTCAAAATTATGGCCTGTTATTCTGAGGATTTGGCCTCTGGTCCTAGAATCTCACATTCGTGGAAACATCTTCTCCACATCCACTCTATCCAGGTCTTTCACTATTCGGTAAGTTTCAATGAGGTCCTTCTAAACTAAAGTGAGTACAGGCCCAGTGTCGTCAAACGCTCATCATATGTTAACCCAATCATTCCTGGGATAATTCTCGTAAACCTCCTCTGGACCCTTTCCAATGCCAGCACATCCTTCCTCGGATATGGAGCCCAAAACTGCGCATAATAACCCCAATACGGTCTGACAATTTAAAGCTTTTAAAGCTTCAACTTTCCATTCCTGTTTTTCTATTCTAGCCCTCTTGAAATAAATGCAAGCATTGCATTCGCCTTTATTACTCCAATTCGACTTGCAAATTAATTTTTTGGAAAACCTGCACCAGCACTTGCAAGTCCCTATGTACCTAAGGTTTCTGAATTCTCTCCCGGTTTAGTAAATAGTCTACACCTTTATTCCTACCACCAAAATAACTCCACACTTTGCTACGCTGTATTCCATCTGCCACTTCTCAGCCCAGTCTCCCAACTTGTCCTTCTGCAGAGTTTAGTGCCTTCTCTACACTACCTGCCCTACCACTTATCTCGGTATCATCTGCAAACTTGGCCAAAAAGCCTTCAATTCCCTCATCCAAATCATTGAGATACAACACGAAGAGTAGCACTGACCACTGCAGAACACTGCTAGTCACTGGTCACCAAACAGAAAAATCCCCCCTTGTTACCTCTTTTCTAATTTCAAAATATTTCCTGTAGCTTCCAAGTCATTTAAATACCAGATAGGTGGGGTCTAAATGCTACAGGCAATAATAGTACTCCACCTCTTTTCCTACTTGATTCACAAGGAAGAAGCGTTTTGGTACAAACTTCAGTATTAGCATTCGCTTCACCTGAGCAATAAAAGCAACAAACTACGAGGACTATACTTTGTGCTGAGGTGAAACAAATAATTGCTAATCTTCTGGCTCCAACATTTTTTTCCACTAATTTTATTTACCTTGCAAAGATTGTATTTAATAGTAATTACAAGTATTGCAAATTTTCCATGACATTTTGAAATGCAGAAATCAAGTTGTGTTTGAATCTGAATATTTTTTAATTCCATCTTTAGTGTGTCTGCTGCATTTTGTATAAACACGTGAAGTATAGTCCAAATACCAAAGCATGCAGATACACGTTGAATTGAATGCTATACATACTTGTCAGTTCAGAAAAATGGTCAAACGCCCAAATGAAAAATGAACCCAAGCAGCATTCTTGTAACACCCTTACATAATTAAGGCTGTGACCAAAATTATTTTGAAAGAATATTGCTAAAAGCATAAAGTGCTGGAGGAACTCAGCAGATTGGGCAGCATCTGAGGAAGGAATGGACAATCAGCGTTTCGAGTCGGGCCCGATCTGCAGACTGAAGAAGGGTTCCAACCCAAAATGTCGCCTGTCCATTCCTTTCGCTGATGCTGCCTGACCTGCAGAGTTCTTCCAGCACTTTGTGGGGGAGTAAGATTCCAGAATCTGCAGTTTCTTGTGGCTGGACAGGTGACATTTTAGGTGTGGTCCCTTCTTCAGAATGATGGCGATTGTTGTGATCGTGCTGTGCACTAATTGGCTGCTCTCTTTTTTCACAATGGTGACTATCCTGAAGCATTTAATTGGCTGTGAAATGTTTAGAATGTTTTGAAATAGGGTGGAGGACTATAAAAATGTAAGTATATTGTTTGTTTCTTGGGTACATTCTAACCAAAGTACATTCTAATTGGGTGTTGTTCCATTATTTATCTAAAAACAAGTTAAAACAATTTGTAAAAGGCAATCTATTACCATCATTGATTCTTGAACTAGGATACCCAGGCATCACGTTTTTCCACCAAGGAGGATAACCTCACAGTTTTCTCTATAAGGTTCCACCTGCTATGTCCTTGCCCATTCACAGCTTGTTGATATTCCTTGAAGTCTCTTTGCATCCCTCTGTCAGACCACATTTCAACCCAGCTTTGTATGATCAGTAAACTTCAATTTTTAACCTTGAACCCCTCATCAAAATCATAGATTGTGAACAGCTGGAGCCACAATGCCAATTCCTGTGACAGCCCAAATGTCACAGCTTTATATTCCCAAAGATGACCTGTATATTCCTACTTCATTTTCTGTCTGTTAACCAATCTTCATTCAAAGCCATTAACCTTGGAACCTGCACCCATGAAGCTTGATTGAAGGTTTTCTCAAAGCCAAAATCACACTACATCCATTGGTTCTCCCTTATCTATTCTACTAGACATAAATTCCAAAGATTCCAACAGGCATGTCAAACACAATTTCTCTTTCACAAATCCATAAAGGCAGGCACAAATTGTTTAATTTTTCTGCCATTTCCTTATTCCCCAATGTAATTTCTGTTTTCTAGATTTGTTAGGGATAATCAGCAAATGTGTTGCTTCATTTTAATCTCTGTAGATGCTCTTGTAATTTGGTTTTATATTTTGCATGAGGCATCTATATATTTTGCTTTACTTTTCCTGAGCAAGGGAGCACCACAATATTATTGAATTTTGAAATTTCTGCACTCATACACCACTTTTTAAGGACTTTTCCTTTGATTTAATACAGTCTTTATCTTGATCTTAACGTGAAGGGATATATATTAAAATATATTTTGTATTAATTGTTTAAATATTGGCCCTCGTATGATTACTGTCATACTTTTTAATGTAATTCCCCAATCAACCACATCCTCACAGCCTGTTTTAAATGTTCCATGAGAATCTGACATTATTCTGTAAAATAAAAGTGGTAAATTTATCAAATCATATCATATCATATATATACATATGTGATATCATATCATATATATACATATACATATATATATATCATTATCTTTCGGAAAAACCTGTATCTTTTCATTATATTTCAACTTGGTCTTTTTCTCGATAACATCTGCTGTCTTTGACCTCGTTTACAGCACCCCTGTACTTTATCACTGAGATTATAAAATTACATTTCGGATGGTCAATTTAAAAATAGCATTGTGTCCAGGGAGTACTCTGGTTTTTAAATAGGTCATATGACTAACTTTGTACTCAATCTATCAAATCAGATGCTGTATACTCATTTATATTTTGGGTTTAAAAACTGGAAAAACCGAATGAAATACTTCCTTACTATCTCTAACTTCTTGATTATTAATTTTTGGAGCCGAAGCTTTAAGTAAGGAAGAATGCAGAAAAGATTTACGATAATATTGCCAAGACTTGAGGGACCAAATTATAAGGAGAGTTTGGGTAGCCCAAGACTTTATTCTTTGCAACATAAGAGATAGAGTGGTGATCTTATAGAGGTCTATAAAGTCAAAAGGGGCATAGATAAAAATGAATGCACCCAGTCTTTCCCCAGATTGGGGAAATCAAGAACTAGCAGGCATAAGTTTAACATGAGAGGGGAAGGACCCAGCAATTTCCTTTGCCATGCTCACTGGTCCCAGAAACATCAGTGGGCCTGAGGAATTCTGGTCCTGCTTCTCCAGAATCACCCACAAAGACCCAGTGGACCGCAAGACCCGGTGGATCCCGGCCTGGAAGGGGGAGCTCATTGAGCTGCCACTTTCTCATGTCCTGAAGACCGAAGGCTGGGAGGATATAGCCAGCGACGATGACAGACATGACGGGAGAGGAGTCAGGCCGGCTGGAGAGGAGGGGGAACCGGGATCTGGCCTACTGCATCCTCGAGGTCAGCTGTGGGAGGCGCCCCTGGGGCACAAAGGTGGACGGGCAAGGAGAGGAACATTGGTGTCTGGTCGACCAAGGAAGGCGATGGTTGGAAGCCCACAGCAGCCTGGGGCTTGCCCGAATTAGGCACTGCTCTTAACAACTGGAGCGTGGACTGGACTTGGAAAATGGCGCAAAAGCATGGCGCCTCTTGCATGCGGGATCTGTAGACTATTTCTTTACACTTGTTAATCAGGGATGGTATGGCACTACTCTAGTGGAATGTTTGTAAGAAAAGAATTTCACTGTGTGTTTGCACTTTGTACATGTGACAATAAAGTGCCATTGAACCATCTAATAGGAACCTGAGAGGCAACTTTCTCCACATGGAGGATGGTGGATATATGGAATGAACTGCCAGAGGAAGTAATAATAATACATTTAATTTATATAGCGCTTTACAGAGCAAACAAAACATAAAAACAAACAAACAAACAAAAGATTTATCCAGACGGAGAAGCGGCGAACAAACAGCGCCAGCGTCCTCTCACGTCAGGGTCCGGCATAAATGGTTGACAATAAACAATAAACAGTAAATGGTTGACAGTAAACAATCAAGAACACAAGACACACAATTACAATTTAACACAGACAACCATCACAGTGATTGCTCCAGGCACACCCTCACTGTGATGGAAGGCAAAGAAAAGTCTTATCTCCTCCTCATTCTTCTCCCGCGGTCAGGCAGTCAAACTGCTGCCTCGAGGCGATCGAGGCTCCCGACTTTTGAAATCCCTGCCGGGCGATGGAAGGTCCCAGGGCCGAGCCGAGCAGGCCGATGAAGGTCCTAAGCCCTCACCGGGCGATGGAAAGTGCTGCGGCCGAGCCACGCAGGGCGATGAAGGCCCTGCGAACGGGTCGATCGAGCCTCGCGATTCGGGGCGGTCGAAGCTGCTACGGCTGGAGCTCCCGAAAGCCGGTCGCCAGCCAGGGACCTGCGAGCTCCCGAAGTTGCGGTCCACAGAGCCTGTGGTAAGTCCAGGTAAGTCCAGGTAAGATGGTGAGTCCAGGCCCTGCGACCGGAACCTTCAAGGTCGCTCCCAGCTGGAGGCCGCCAACTCCAACGGTGTTAGGCCGTAGCGCGAATGGAGATACGACACGGAAAAAGGTCGCATCTCCGTTGAGGAGGAGAGTTAGAAAATAGGTTTCCCCCACCTCCACCACCACCCCCCACATATACACAGCTAAAAACAGGTCAATACATACATTTAAACGGTAACAATAGACAAAGATGGAAAAAAGACAGACAGACTGCCGGTGAGCCGCAGCCACAAGGCGCAGCCGCGCCCCCTAGTAGTTGGCAGGTTGAAAAAAATACATTAAAAAAATATTTTGACAGGGGGTACTTGAATACGAAAGGTTTAGAGAGATATGGAGCCTGCTTTGATGAGCATCATAATGGCAGTGGACATCTGTATAGGAAAAGAAGTTAGACACAAAAAGCTAGAATAACTCAACGGGACAGGTAGCATCTCTGGAGAGAAGGAAAGGGTGATGTTTTGGATCAAAACCCTTCCTCAGACTACAGGAAAATCTGATTACAGGAGGAGGGAGTAAGTGAGAATTTTAAATGGAGGCACAAGAAACTGCAGATGCTGGAATCTTGAGCAAAACACAGTGCTGAAGGAACTCAGGAGGCCAGGCAGCTTCTGTGGAAGGAATGGACAGATGTTATTTTGATTCAGGACCATTATTCAGACTGAAGTCTAAAGTTCCTCCAGCCCCCTGCCAAGCCCCTCCAGCACTTTGTGTTGTTCTCAATAATTTTTAATAGTTTAGGTGTATGTTTATTATCGTAACATGTACTGAGGTACTGTGAAAAGGTTTGTTTTGCATGCTATCCAGTCAAATTGGATAATACTATGTATAAATACAATCAAGCCCAACACGGGTAAAATAGGTGGAAGGAAGAGAAAGTTAGAGTGCAGAATGTAGTTCTCCGCATTGTAGTGTAACAGTTCCAGAGAGAAAGTCCAATGTCCGCAATGAGGTGAGTCATAGAATCAAATCTGTACCATAGCGTGTGCAGGACCGTTCTGAAGCCTGATAACAGAGCGGAAGAACAATGTTCCTTATTGTTTTTTAAAATAATACTTCAAATTTTAAAAATAAACTTCATTAAGAATAAAAAAAATACAAAGCAGAAACTCTTCAGACATTCTTGGTGTCGATACATTCAATAGTATAATACTCAGTATTGTTTGTATCTCTCTTTACACAAACCACTCTTGCCTCTCGGTGTGAAATTCCTTGCCAGTGTGAGGGGTGGTGTCCCCACCAGACTTTGCTCCACAATTAATTTCTTGAAGAGAGGTGAACTGAAAAGAAGGCAAAAGGAAATGCAGATGCTGGTTTACACAAAAAAAGTGCTAGAGTAACTCAGCAAGTCAGGCAGCATTGCTAGAGGATATGGATAAGTGACATTTTGGGTCGGGACCCTTCTGTAGTAGTAGGCAGGACTGATTGTAGTAGGCAGGAGAAAGCTGGAAGAGAGGTGGGAGTAGGACAATGCCTGTCAAATGTAAGCCCATGCAGGTGAGGGTTTATTAAAATTGACAAATGAGTGGACAAAGGGCAGAAATGGGAAGAGTTTTGGAAACTCCGACTGGGAGTGGTGGTGGTGGAAGTATATACCATAGTGGTATTTAAGATACTTTTGGTACATAAGTATGGTGGGATATGGATTATATGCAGGCAGATAAGAGTTTGTCTTGGCATCATGTTTGGCACAGACATTGTGGGGTGAAAGACCTGTTCCTGTGCTGTACTATTCAAGACATAAGGTTGTGAGGTAAGGAAATAGGGCAAAATGTGGAAGAAGGAATATAGTTGGAAGAGGACAGCCGAAAGGGAAAACGTTGTTGTTGTTTAGTCATTTAAAATTGGAGAACGCAGTGTTCGTATCGTTGGGTTGTTTGCTACCAGAGCGGAATATGAGGCGTTGTTCCTCCAATTTGCGTGATCAGAAAAGAAGGCATGGGTTGGAGATGGGGACCATGCGGGAGTGGTGTGTATTTCCCCCTTTAAGGAGTGGGGCTGAACTGCGCCGGGATTGGCTGCAGCGCGGGACGGGCCGCTTTGGCAATAAAGTGAACGTCAGCGAGGCGACCGCGCGCGCGCCGCCACCACCACTGAGCCGGAGACAGGCGGAGAAACGACGACAGCAGCCGGGGCCCGGAGCCGCGCCGTCCCTTCTGCCCACGGGGGAGAGGTAAGCCCAGGCCGCAATCAATCCGCGGGGCCGTTTGAGGAACCGATCGCCCATCCCCACCCGCGAGGGAAGTGGCCATGATTGAGCGCGGGGTAGCAGGAGGCCGCGGCCTGGCCTGCGCTCTCCCTCCTGTGGGAGAAGCCGCTTGGTCTGAGCTGAGGGGCAGCGAGGGGGAAGGTGGACTTTCCCCGAGGATCGCCAAGGATCGGATGCTTGAGAGGACGGGACTATGTCAGCCTTGATGAGGCGATGGTGTTTCCAGGGCGTGACCTGTACACTGGGGTTTCCTGCACTCTCAGCAGTGTTGCCCTGCAGTGTGGAATAGTTGTCACCTGTCTTGTCTATCTCTCATTTCCTATTCTCGCCCATTTATGCTCAGTCACGCAGTACACTGTATTCTGGCATAGCTGCGATCACCATTCTCGCAATATTCGAGCACAAACTTCAAGTTATCTTAGTCTACAACGTTAATTAATTGTTGGCGAATATTATATTTAGCATATTAATTGGGAACCTAATTGCATTGTCGTGATTTCTCGTGAACACACCTTTTGGCTGGAAGGTGGGCGGGTCAATCAGACTATTTTTCTCATACCAGACACGCCCTTGAATTAAAACGTTGCGTGTGCTCGAATTTTATGGATGGTTCCTTTCCCAATTAATAGCATGACGTCGTACAAAATAATATTTGGAAAATACTGAATCAAAGAACATTTCTACTCGAGTATGTTTTTCGTTTTATGAGTTACCAATAACAAAAATGGTGACCTTCATTTGATAGTGATTGTTTAAATCCTCCATGAGAAGTTTTGCCAATGCTATTAGCAAGAAGTATTGATTAGAATAACTTGTATACAATGCAGTTTTAGTCCATGTATGTATTTATTATTTCGACGAATATGTTTCTCCAATTGTGTTCTACATTAGTGTTACCTTCAAACAAATTCCATGACTGAAATAGGGATTACTAAAGACAGCTGCTCAGTCTCCTTAATCCTTTGAAATATGTCTGGTTAGAATAAGGTGACCTTCTTGAAGTTTAATTTGCTGTAAAGTTATAATTCTTGCAGGAAATTGCATCCTCTAACATAGCTTGATCTTTACTATTAGATTCATAATAAGTTGATCACCCACATCTTCCATGGTCTTTTAGACATTTAGTAATTACACAAATTTATATGGAAAAAATCCATGACAGATGTCAACATACACTTTAAAAAAAAGTATTAAAAATTGTTTAGGACATAAATAAGAATTGAATTGTGTGTGTAATCCTGAGCCCATTTATCTCCCATTTTGAAATCTAACAGCTCTGCAGATTACACATGTCATCCCGAATGGAGTGTGTAAACTAGAGACACCCTAAAAGTGTTAAATTCCACAATTGTGATTAATTCTAGGTTAAAAATACTTCTGTTGCCAGTAGCTTTAGTCATGATGACTTAAAAGAAGGTTAATTGCCAATTCATGTTTGTGGAAGAAAAGCAAACTGCTTATGGAAATATCATATTCATTAATGTTGTTAAAGAAAGAACTTGGCACCTGTATTTCCCTTTCAAAATGGAACATGCCTGTCACTGCAGAGCAGTACTTGGCGATCAACTGATTTTGTTATTATTACTGATCTAACAATTAAGAGGCCTAGTGTAATAATGCAACAAATTAAGAGTTGAAACTCCACAATGTGGCTTGAATAATTTGAAGTCAGTTGAAAAAACTTGGAAGGAAAGAGATGGTATCTTTAATAAAAGATCTTTAAGGAAAGGAAAACTGAGTTGTTTCTGAGACCAGAGATACAATTGACTATGTTGAACTGTTGCATCAAACGTTTAATTGTACCAAAAAGTTTACTATCATCTTCAGTTTACTATCATCTTGATGTCTATTTTTTTTGTATTTATATAAAGAACCTTTTATTTTTTTCTGTCAAAAATTTAACAAGACACGGTGGTAATGCACTGTTATTAGACTAGTAAATGTCTATCGAGAGTCTTGAGTTTAAAGTAGGAAATAGCAGGAGTAGGATATTCAACACTTCATATCAATACTTTTGAGGTTTTAGAGGCTCTTAATTCTAGAAATTCCAGCATGGGGAATCTATCTATGTATCCACATCTATGTATGAGTCTATGATCTTCTGTGATTTGATGGTATAAATGGAGTGAAGGGTATCTACTCTTGGAACCAAATCCTGTTGCTCAGGAAATGCCAACTTAGAATTTACCTACCTAATTATTTGTAACTACACATTAATGTTGATTCATCTTTAAATTGACCCAGGCCCCTTTGAACACCAGCACCTTTCAATCCCTCACCATTTAAAAAACAGTTTTGCTGTTAAAGACCTTTTGAAAATCTAAACATATCATATGAGTTGTTTTCTTCTCTTTCTGCTTGATGCAGTCTTAGAAAAAAAAATCAATAGGTGAATGAAAGATGATCTTCCTTCCATAAGTCCATTTTGACTCTGCCAAATCCTGATTTTTAAAAATGTCCTGTTACCATTTCCTCCTTAACAGCATTTACCTTTCTGCTCTAATCATGCTAACTGATCTGTATACTCTATTTTCTCTTTCCCTCTTAAATATAGGAGTTATATTTACCATCTTCGAATCTGAAGGAACCATTTTGGAATCTATGGAAGAATGTAGGAACAAAGTACTGCATGTTAATACACAAAAGGACACAATGCTGGAGTAACTTTGGGCATCAGTCGGCAGCCCTTGAGAATGTGGATAAGTGACAATTCTGGTCAAGACCCAAAACATCACCTAGCCATGTTCACCAGGATGTTGCCTGACCCACTGAGTTATTCCAGCACTTTGTGTCCTTTCGAATGTATAGAATCTTGGAAAATAACCAGTGCATCTACAAAACTCACAGCTGTTTCCTTTGAAACCCAAGATGCTGATCATCAGGTCCTGGCAACTTCTTGGCCTATTTTTCTTCCACTACAATTTTTTATTTATTATTGCTAGTTTCTTTCAGCCTTTTATTTTACTATGACCTGCAGTTCTGCACAACTTCCATGAGGTTTTCTCAGTCTTCCATGAAAATTGATGCAAAAGATGTTTAATTTTAATGGTCTTTCCTTATTCCCCATTATAACTTCAATGTCACGCTGTACTGGATACATTGGACTTTGGTCATTTATTTCTTTGGTGTTTGTAGAGAGTCATGTTCTGTTTCTGTTTTCTCGTTAGCCTGCTATTGTATTTTACTTTCCCTTTCCTTATTAGTGCCATGGTTCTTTAGCTGAATTCCGACACCTATTTTTTGATCTTTGGGCTTGCTCTAACTGTGTTGACATCATTGTAAGCCTTTTCCTTGATTCTAATACTGTACTATTGTTAGGAAGGAACTGCAGATGCTGGTTTAAACCAAAGATAAACACAAAACGCTGGAGTAACTCAGCAGGCGAGGCAGCAACTTTGGAGAGAAGGAATGGGTGACGTTTCGGGCCTACACCCTTCTTCAGGCTGGAAGTCACGGGAAAGGGAAACGAGAGATAGAGATGATGATGTAGAGAGATCTAGAACAAATGAATGAAAGATATGCAAAAGAGTAACAATGATAGAGGAAACAGGCTATTATTAGCGGTTTACTAGGTGAGAACGAAAAGCTGGTGTGACTTGGGAACCATGCCAAATTAAACTGGTTCCTGCTGCTTCCACGTGGTTTTATTTCCTGCCTGTACATGAGTCTGTCCAAATTCCTGTTAACCATTGCTATTGAATTTGCTTTGACCAGTGAAGAGTTTCTCCTTGATTTGCATTCACCTCCATTTTACTGACATTCCAGAATTGCCATGTGGTGTCTTAGTGTTAAGGGCAATCATTCTCGTCTTGCCTCCTTGAATTTGATCCATACTTCCAGATGATTGAGTAATGAGTTAAATGATCCTGATAGAACCCTGCGGAGCATCAGTGTGCTGGTTATTGCTGCAGGTTATTGCTAAGCAATGGTATAGTTTCCATGACACTTTCGATCAATTTGAAAATAGAACAGTATAACACAGGAAGAGGTCCACAATATCTGTGCCAAACATGATACCAAATTAAACTAAACTTTGCCTGCATGAAATCCATATCCCTCCATTCCCTGCATATCCACGTGCTTGTCCAAAGGCCTCCAACACCACTATCATATATGCCTTCACCATCACCCCTGGTAGCAAGTTCCAGGCATGCACCACAGTGTATTAGAAAATAAGCTTAACCAGCACTCCTTTAAACTTTGCCCCCCTCACTTTAAAGCTTTGCCCTCTAGTCTTTGATATTTCCACCCTGGGGAGCACTGTTCTGACTGTCTACCCCATTTATGTCCCTCATAATTTTAAATACTTCTATTAGACCTTCCCTCAATCTCTGATGTTTCAGAGAAAACAATCGAAGTTTGTCCAACCTCTTCTTGCAGCTAATCCCCTCTAATTCAGGCAGCATTCTAATAAACCTCTTCTGCACCCTCTCGAAAGCCTCCACTTCCTTCCTATAAATGGGGCCACCAGAGTACAAAATACTCCAAATGTGGTCTAACCAAAGTCCTATAAAGCTTCAGAATAAATTTGCTGATTGACTTATTAAAGGGACAATTATTGACCAAAGATTAAGACAATGATGGTGTAACAAAGTACTTAAGTACATGTTAAGATACAACGCATCATTTTATTGCAGCAAGACCACAATTTTCTTGGTGGAGATTACTTTACACAGACCAGGCTCCTCCCTGAATTTTAAATTTCTATGTAGTGGCGTTCATTTCGGGGATTCCAACTGGGATGATAGTTTTAGGTCTGGTGGAAGGCCAAGCTGGGGTTTGTTTGGTCAGATCCACTGTACCCATATATGGATGTGTTTATTGAACACTGTCCTAGTAATGCGTTTATGAGTAAGACACTTGTCTAATGATGAGTGTGAAAGAATTTTTGTGGTTAGAAATGCTCAGTCATTTCATTTGGACCATCTCCTGGTGCTGCTATTGATTTGTTCTCATTTCCACTCTTCTAGTCATTCCAATTTCTTTCTGTTTATACCCATTTTGCTCACACCCCATCAAATAAAGAATGAAAATGAACTGTGTAAAGAAACTTATTGCATCTAATGCCTTGAATGGTGAAATCAAAATTGTGTTATGCATCTCAAATTATTTGTAATATGCCTTCTAATTTGTATAATCCAAATCAAGGTGTCATTTTAAATCTGTTTAGAACAGATCCACAATAACTTTAAATCCCAAATCGCTTTGTGTTTCATCTCACAGAGTACTCAAATCCATGAAAAGGTCAAGTGCAAAAGGCTTCATTCCAGGTGAACTGAGTGTAATGGGTGAAGCAATTTTAGTATTGTTTTTCACAGATTTCCTCCAACAATGCTTTGTTTGGTTTCAGAATACCATGCAACGTGTGCAAACAAACAAAAAACGCTGGGGGATCCTACTTGGTCAGGCAGCATCTATGGAGGGAAACGGTCCAATGGCATTTGGGTCCCAACCCAAAATGTTGTCTGTCCATTTCACTCTACAGATGCTGCCCGACCATAAAGTTCATCCAGCTTTGTTTTCCTTAAGCTTCCGCATCTGCAGTCTTTTATGTATCTTGCAGTCCTTTGTAGTACATGAGACAAGTTGCTAAGAAATCCTGGCCCTAATTACCTGAGTTAGCATGCCTCCATTTTGGAAAGACCAACCAACCTGGAAGAGAGATTTTCATAACCTTTTGTAGAAGCTGTTATAAAATACTAGATGTATGTGCACCCGTTGGGTGCAAATCTCTGCTGTGGGCAGTCCTGCGGGCGCGGCAACCCCCTTTCGGTGGAAACCTCTCCTGCGGGCACGGCAACCCTCCCCAACTGACGATCTGTGGACCCGTTGCCAGCTGGGGAGTGTCCCCCATGGGCGGGCGAGGGGGGAGAGCGAAGGAGAGAGGGAGCCACGCACCTCGGCCCCGTTGGGTGGAAACCTCTCCTTCGAGCCAGGCAACCCTCCCTCAACTGACCATCCGTGGACCCGCTGCCGGCTGGGGAGTGTCCCCCGTAGGCGGGTGAGGGGGGGAGAGGGAGCCAATCACCTCGGCCCTGTGAGGCCAGTGCTGCGGGCAGAGCGAACTGTGGATCCAAAACGTCTCCTGCAGCTCGGCGGCAAACGGCGGCGATGGCCGTCTTGTTTGACCCTCTGCCACTGCGCTGCACCATGGGAGGAAGGTCAGGCGCGGGGCACGCTGGGACGGGTGCCGGTCCTCCCGGCGGGAGGGGGGGGGAAGCGCATTTATTAAAGTTTTAGCTAGCAGCGGCAGCTCGTCAGCTGAGCAACCCCCCCCTCATTGGCCGCCACAGCGGCAGCTCGTCGGCTCAGCTGCCCACTCCTGTCATTCTGGAAGGTCCCGCCGCCGCCAGCCATCGTGCCCCCCCCCCCCCCCCCACCACTCATTGGCCTCCGCTCCTGTCACTCGGGCGGGTCCCATTCTGATGTCGAATGCGCTGACGGCCAAGGTAAGTTGAAAAGTGATTTTTTAAACTTTAAAAAGATTAATTTTAAACTTTAAAAGATAATGGTGATTAAGGTGGTGCTAAAATTGTCGCGCTATCGTGTACCGTTTTGGGTGTATTTCCAGAACAAATTTTAAATTTATCCACATACCCACAAACAAGATGAGAGTTTTAGTAATATACGAGACCAAGTGGACTCATTGGGCCCATTCCTCGTTGGGTTCCCATCGTGATGTGGGAAAATCGTGTTTGTTCTTTAAAATAAACGGTGTTTTTTTCTTAAAAATAAAATAAATATTATCTGGAAAGTTTTTGCTTTTTATGGTTCAAATCCTCTCTTGGCGATCCTCGACACTGTGCCCTCATTGAGCAGCAGCGTCAGCTCGACTGCGACGGCAGTTGCTTTTAGCGGAAGAAACCACTCCCCCACGTGGGACCCGGACCAATCAGGCATCAAGCGGGCGGTTGGAGCCAATCATTCGAACCGACGTGGGGACCTGGGCCAATCGGGCATTAAGTGGGAAATTGGAGCCAATCATTCGACCCGACGTGGGGACCTGGGCCAATCGGGCGTCGAGCGGGAGGTTGTAGCCAATCAATGGACCACATGTGGGGGTGAGTGGCAGGAGCGTATTGAGGACGTGCTAGCGACCAATCAGAGTTGGGAACGCTGGCGCTCCCCCAGGTGGGACCTGGACCAATAGGGCGTCGGTTGTGAGGTCGGAGCTGAACACAAAATGGCAACCCTCCTCCAACTGCGCTCACGCCGGAGCTAAGAACAACATGGCAACTCTCCCCCAACCGCGTACGCACGGATGTGGCAGCCATCCGTTGGACCCCAAAGCTCTCCTGCATTGGTGTTGCACCCTCCCCTCCCCACCCCCTCTCCAATGCCCACCCCCCCACTCAATCCCTCCTTCCATCCTCCTCCCTCCCCCCCCACTCACCTACTCCCTCACCCCCCCCTACTGACCCACTCCATCCCCCCCACTCCCCTCCTCGCCCACCCTGACTTCCCCCCACTCCTCCCTCCCCCTCCCCTCCTCCTCCTCCCCACCCCCAATCCCCCCTCCCCTCTACAACCATGTGTGCGATTGTAGTCCGGTGATTGTCTGGTGCGCTGGGGCCTGGTGGGAGCTGGGAATATACCCCAGGGCGGGCAGTGCGGCGGCGGGAGGAGCGCACAACATGATGGAGCGCGAGGAGAAGGAGAGCAGACACCATTTTTGTTGGCGTCATCGACGATGTCGTTGGTTAAAGCGGGCACTGGAGGAGGCGCGGGAGGAGGAGGAGAAGAAACTGCCCACTGGGGGTTGTAGTCTGGTGATGGTACGGGGTAGTGGGCCCAGGCAGGAGCGGGGACTCGACGACGCCGTCGGTTGAAGCGGGTGTTGGAGGAGACGGAGGGGAACGATGAGACGACCGTCTTCCTCCTGCTCGGAGTCTCTCCCGGGAGCGGGAGAGGAAAGGGGAGAGGGAGCCACTCACCCCAGCCCCGGGCGGACATCGTGGAGGCTAGCAGCAGGAGAGCGGCCTTCCTGCCAGCGGCCATCTTCTTTTGCCTTCTCTGTCACCAAGCTGCACCATGGGAGGAATGTCCGCGCTGCACCACGGGAGGAAAGTCAACTCTCCCCCAATTGCGCACGCGTGGAACCTGCGGCCATCTTAGCGTTGTGACGCAAGATGAACACGTAAGTATCGGATCAATGGGCCCCAACTGCGCAGGAGCGGACGTGTTGGTTCCCATTGTGCCGTTGGACACGTGGAACCGTTGGGTTCCCATTGTGGCGTTATATGCGGGTGATAGCCAAAAGGAGATGGAAAAGTGATTTTTTTAACTTTAAAAAGTTATTTTGAAAGATTAAAAAGAGAAAAAAATTCTAAATATAACACTTATTTAAACCCCAGGACAATGGTAAGGTGGGCCTAAAATTATGGCGCTATCGTGTACCGTTTTGGCTGTATTTTGGGTACAAAAACATACAAATATGCACACAGGCAAACAAGATGACAGTTTTAGTAATATAATGATATATACCAGACCAAGTGGACCCGTTGGGCCCAAAGCTCTCCTGCATTGGTGCAGCACCCCCTCCTCTTCCCCTCCTCTTCCCCTCCTCTTCCCCTCCTCTTCCCCTCCTCTTCCCCTCCTCTTCCCCTCCTCTTCCCCTCCTCTTCCCCTCCTCTTCCCCTCCTCTTCCCCTCCTCTTCCCCTCCTCTTCCCCTCCCCCCTTCCACTCCCCTTAAGAACAGGATGGAAATTAGTGGTGAAATTGATGAAGTCGGTAAGTTCTGCATGGGTACAAGAGGTCACACCAATCCAGTCGTCAATGTAGTGGAACGAGAGTTTGGGGATAGGGACAGTGTATGCCTGGAATAGGGATTGTTTGACGGACCCTACAAAGAGGCAGGCACAGCTAGGGTCCATGTGAGTGCCCATAGCTACGCCTTGGATTTGGAGGAAGAGTCAAAGGAGAAGTTGTTGAGGGTAAGGAACAGCTGTGCTAGGCGGAGGAGAGTATTGGTAGCTGGAAATTGGCTGGTTCTGCGGTCGAGGAAGAAACGGAGGGCTTTACGACTCTCCTGGTGGGGGATGGAGGTGTAGAGTGACTGGACATCCATAGTAAAGATGAGGAAATGGGGGCCTGGAAAACGGAAGTTATTGAGGAGACGAAGAGCATGTGAGGTGTCTTGGGCATAGGTAAGGAGGGATCGGACCAGGGGGGATAGGATGGAGTCGAGGTAGGTGGAAATTAATTCGGTGGGACATGAACAGGCAGAAACAATGGATCTGCCAGGACAGTTCTGTTTGTGGATTTTGGGGAGAAGGTAAAAACGGGCTGTGCGGGGCTGAGGAACGATAAGGTTGGAGGCTTTAGGGGGCAGAGAGCCGGAATAGATGAGATCAGTAATGGTGTTGGAGATTAAGGCCTGTGGCGTCATGGTCCAATGATAAGTAGGAGGAGGAGTCTGAGAGTTGTCGTCTAGCCTCAGTCCGGTAGAGGTCAGCGCGCCAGACAACCACGGCACCTCCCTTGTCGACAGTTATCTTGGCATTATGTTTCACACAGACAAAGTGGGCCGAAGGGCCTGTCCCAGTGCTGTGCTGTTCTATATTCCAGCAACTATTTCAACTGTGGCTGCAGATCTCTAAAGCAAGACATTTTGATATCAAACTTATTAGTTGTGCTTCAGATATGATGAACAAAGCAGCCCTACCCTTGTCGATCATTAAAAAATACCAGCAGTTCTTGTGTCTTTAAAGGACTAACTATCACTTTTCTCCAGCCTATCTTGAAATGATAATCCTATTGTTCGTATTAATTTTGTGGTAAAAACACATAGTGGCTCATTTGCATAATCTTTGTATATCATCACTGTTGAAAGCATTTGTAGAAGCAGGCATAGGATCTGTCTGGTAGCAGTTCAATAGGTGACATTCATTTGACAGTTGTGAATTTGCACTTTCTATTTGAGATTGACTTTCATTGTTTGATCTGCACATTTGAGAAAAAAGTTAGTCTAATTCACTTTAATCAATCTCATTTGAATGAGTGGACTTAGAAAAAAAGAGGCATTGACAAAACATTTTAAAAGCTCTGATTACTGTATCAAAAAATAGATTTGTTGAAGTAAATAGCCAGGCTAATTCTATTTTTAAAACTTTTCCTTTTAAAGTTTTAGTTGACTAGTCACTTGTCAAGCTTATTGCAGAGAGGATTGTTGCACAATCATTTCTATTAAAGCAGTGTTCGGATTTGTATAATTCTTTCAAGGTCACAGCTGTCCAAACCAATTGAGAAACCAAAGTAAAGGACACTAATCAGTTAATTAGTTTCATTGGAGTATTGGAATAATGATGCACCTGTTGCAAAGAAACATAGGACTTCCATGATCTTTCCAGATGTTTGAAACTGCTTGTTCTTATTTTGTCCTCTGTGTTAGAAAATAAACAGAACAGCATAGGAACAGGCCATTCAGCCCACTATGTCTGTGTTGAACTGATACCAAGGTAAACAAATTTCTGCCTACACGTGATCTATGTCCCTCCAATCCGTTTATCCATGTGCCTACATAAAAGCCGTTTAAATAGCACTATTGTATCTCCACCACCATCCCCAGCAGCAGCACATTCCAGGCGCACACCACATCTGTGTGGAAAAGAAAACTTGCCCCACATACCTCGTTTAATAATTGCCCCTCTCACCATAAAGCAATACTCTCTTATCCATGACATTTCCATGTGGGGGGGGAGGGTGGTGTGATGAAGTTCTGACTGTCTATCCTGTCTATGCCTCTCATAATTTTATATATATCTATCAGGTCTCGCTTCAACTTCCAGAGAAAACAATCTGTTTGTCCAACTTCTTCTTGCAGCTCATACCCTCTAATCTGGGCAGCATTCTGGAAAAGTTTCTGGTAAGTTTTTTATGGGAAATCTTAAAATTTGTTGATTGTAATATTTAATGCTGAGTTGGTAAGGTTATTAACTCTAAGGTTTTGATCACCATGCCACCGTATAAAGGTTACCTCAATCTGATCTTTCCTTGACAGATTGGGGGGAAAATAATGGCTTATCTTTGGGTTTGAATATTCCAATAGATTTATAACCTACATTTGTTTTTAAATCATCTGAAACTCTGCTTACCATTATGTTCCATTCATCTATCTCGCTCCTCTTATATAAACATAGCACAAAAAGTAAGGAAATTTGTGTTTGGTAGATTATTTCTTTGTTGTAACAATGCTTATCATATCATATCATATATATACAGCCGGAAACAGGCCTTTTCGGCCCTCCAAGTCCGTGCCGCCCAGCGATCCCCGCACATTAACACTATCCTACACCCACTAGGGACAATTTTTACATTTACCCAGCCAATTAACCTACATACCTGTACGTCTTTGGAGTGTGGGAGGAAACCGAAGATCTCGGAGAAAACCCACGCAGGTCAAGGGGAGAACGTACAAACTCCTTACAGTGCAGCACCCGTAGTCAGGATCGAACCTGAGTCTCTGGCGCTGCATTCGCTGTAAAGCAGCAACTCTACCGCTGCGCTACCGTGCCGCCCAATAAATGCTTCTTGGCAATAAATCTTATACCGTAGGAAAGCCTGTTTATTTCCCTTTTAAATGGTGCCACATTTGTAAGGAACATGCATTTGTGGGATGAGCAGCAGAGCTGAGTATATGGGTTGCGCCCATGAAAAATTTGCCAAATCTCTGCCAATGCCAAACAGCTTATTCTGCTGTTGCTATTGACTCTTGTTTTGAGCTTCTGGTACCCCCAGGTGCTGACAATCAGGTGCCTGATTGGCACCTGATTGGCAGCATCTGTGAGCATGGGCCCTGCTACAGTGGTCAGTAGGTGTCTGCTCCAAGAATCGGCATGCCACGTTTGACTGATCTGGATAGGGCCCGTGCGATAGGGCAACTTCAAGCTGGTGTTCCGCAAAACTAAGTTGCGGCATTATTTGGAGTGAGCCCTAATACCATCTCCAAAGTGAAGGCCAAGTTCCATATAACGGGGGATGTCAGAGACAGGCCGCGAAGTGGGCGTCCCAAGAAGACGACACCCGAAGAAGACCGTTTCCTCACCCTGTCAGCACTTAGGAACCGTAGGCTGTCTTCTACAGATTTTCAGTCAAGGTTTGCAGGACGATATGCCCGACGGCTCTCTGCCCAGACAATTCGGAACAGACTGCACGCAGCCGATCTCCGGTCTCATAGGGCTGCCAGGAGGCCTGCCATGACTGCCCTTCACCGTGAGGCCCGTTTGCGCTGGTGTCGGCAACACGTGCACTGGAACCTGAACATGTGGAGGAACGTTATGTTCAGCGATGAATCCAGATTCTGCCTACGGCAGTTGGATCATAGGGTCAAAGTGTGGAGAAGACGCGGAGAACGCTATGCTGATTGCTGCACCGATAGAGTAACATCTTTTGGTGGAGGCAGTGTGATGGTGTGGGGCGGCATCTCCCTCACTGGAAAAACGAGGCTTGTCATCATTGGAGGCAATCTCAATACAGAGAGATATCGAGATGAGATTCTGCAACCAGTGGCAATCCCATATCTCCACAGTCTGGGACCGAACTCTATCCTCCAAGATGACAATGCTCGCCCCCACAGAGCAGGGTTTCTCAGAGACTACCTCCAGAATTTGGGAGTGGAGAGGATGGAATGGCCTGCCAGCAGTCCTGACCTCAACCCCATTGAACACTTGTGGGATCAGCTTGGGCGTGCTGTTCGTGCCAGAGTGACCAACACAACCACGTTGGCTGACTTGCGACAAATGCTGGTTGAAGAATGGGATGCCATCCCACAACAGTGTGTGACCAGGCTGGTGACCAGCATGAGGAGGAGGTGCCAGGCTGTTATGGCTGTGTATGGTTCTTCCACACGCTACTGAGGCTCCTGTTTATTAAATGAATAAATTGTTAAATTGCCAATATGTCTTGTTTCTTCAGACTTCAATCATCCAATCCACCAAACAACACCGAAGCAGATTTTTCATGGGCGCAACCCACATACTCAGCTCTGCTGCTCATCGCACAAATGCATGTTGTTTACAAATGTGGCACCATTTAAAAGGGAAATAAACAGGCTTTCCAACGGTATAAGATTTATTGCCAAGAAGCATTGTTACAACAAAGAAATAATCTACCAAACACAAATTTCCTTACTTTTTGTGCTATGTTTATATATATATATATTGGGTTCTCGGTAGATAAACACTTGATTTTTTTCTTTTTTTTTCCTCCAAATCTTTGCACATGCTCTCCCCTTTATCTCTTCTAGCCCACAACCCCCCAAATTAACTGTAATTCTATAATTCTGGTGCACATTTAATCTCCCAAACATTGGTGGTGAGCCTTGAGGGACCAAGGTCCTGAGCTCTTGAAGTCCTTCCCTAAACCATGTTTCCTATCGAGCTATTTAAACACTGTTATATAAATAAAACTTCCCTTTGAACAAATGTTTAGTTACCTACCCTATTCTCTCCAGGAATGAGAGATGCTTGCAGCCCTAACTGTGTTTATAATCAAACATGTATTCTATTTTTTCCCCATGTAAATTTGAAGCATAGCGTTCTGATCAGCCATCTTTGTAGCTTTTCTCCTTTCGATTACACTATGTATTGCTTAGTTCAGTCAAACATCTGCACTGCTGCTATGAAATCAAAAGCAAATATTTCCAATTTAAGTACCTCTTTTTATCGGGAACGATCATAACTTTTGGCTGCTTGAAATTCTTTAAGATTGATTTATCAATTACATTTGGAAAAGTGCATCTATAAATTTTTGAACAATCTTTCTCTGGAGAGTTGTACTTAAATTTTATTGAAATCAATAACCCATCCTGGGGTCTTGTGAAACGTTGCCACACTGAAGCGTTTGTTATCTGTGCTTCCCGCTCAACAAATGCTTCCCGACCTGCTGAAAATTTCCAGCATTTTCTGTTTTATTACTGTTCTCAAATATTTACCTCGGCAGCTTAACCGCACTGTGCAATTATGTGGAGGACCTCAGCAATGTTGGGAGCCAGAAGTTGTGTGTCAATTTGTTCCGGAGCTCTATAAATCCAGAAAGAACTGATGTTTTTTCTCTCTTATTGAAATGTATTTTTTCTTTTCTTTCAGATATTGCAATAGACATAGCAAAGAGCCATGGAATTTTATGAGTCTCAATATCTCCTCCTTATTATCCCAGCTGTGGTCATTGCCATAATATTTCTGTTCTTCTGGCTGTTTATGAAGGAAACTTCATACGATGAAATACTTGCTAAACAAAAACGTGATGCAAAACCTGTTTCAGCAAAAATTGACAAAAAGAAAAATGAAAAGAAAAAAAACAAGAAGAAAGACAACGCAAATGGTAACATGCACGAATCAGATTCTGAGAGTGCAATACGAGACTCTGAATTGGTGGAGGCGTTGATACCCGATGAAGAGACGCCTGTTGATATTACGCCACCTCTGGCTGAAATTCTACCTGGGCTCAAAGAAAGAAAGAAGAAAGATAAGAAATCATCAAGACCCATGTCTGAGGATCCTTTGGGGAGGGATTTTGAAGGATCGAAACATGTTGCCAAAAAAAATGAGCCTCTCACAGTTACGAAACAACCTAGTCCTCCAGAAGCTTCCAGTTTTAAGAAAAAATCTGGACAGAAAAAGCAGAAGAATGAAGCGGGTAAGTTGTTGTTATTGTCTCCCACCACGCTTTTGTAATCTTATCTTATTATGCTTGCAACCAATCACTTATCTATTGTAAGCCTCAATAAATTGAGAAATGCGATTAGAATGATTCAACAAATAATTTGCATTTTGTGTTGCCACCAAATATGAATCTCTGCTATTTTAAATCTCTAATACTATTTGCCTCGGTATTCCCTCACTCCTGTTTCATCCCATCAAAGTAATAAAAAGCTTAGTGTGTGACATGATAGATTTGATGTTAAATTATTCAATCTTTCCATCTGCCGTTGTTATTGATTAATAACCAGGTTATGGTGCTTAAAAAAATAATTTGGGATTTGAATTTGAATATTTTTTATTAGCCAAGTATGTATACATACAAGGAATTTGCCTTGGTGCTTTACCCGCAAGGATTAAAACACAATATACAGTAGACAATTAAAAATAACACATTATAATTTAAACATATGAAAATATAATACCAGAGCAAAAAGAGGCTCCAGACTTCTGGGTGTTGAGTAGAGCTACTGTTTGTGGAAAAAAGCTGTTTTTATGTCTGGCTGTGGTGGCTTTGATAGTCCGGAGTCGTCTCCCAGAGGGAAGTGCTTCAAAGCGTTTGTGGCCTGGGTGAGAGGGGTCTGAGATGATCTTGCCCGCCCGCTTCCTGGCCCTTGCAGTGTACAGTTCGTCAATGGGGGGGGGAAAGGTTGCAGCCAACAACCTTCTCAGCTGATCGAATGATGCGCTGCAGTCTCCGGATGACGTGCTTGGTGGCTGAGCTATGATGGAGAAGGTGAGGACAGATTATGATAGTAGTGTTAAAACTGGACCATCATTGCCTGTGGCAGGTTGTGTTTTCTCAGCTGCCGTACGAAGTACATGCTCTTTTGGGCCTTTTTGACTGTTGAGTCGATGGTGGCCTCCCATTTAAGGTCCCTGGAGATGATGGTTCCAAAGAACTTGTATGACTCCACAGTTGTGACTGTTGTGTTGTTGATGATGAGTGGGGGGAGGGGAGGGGGAGCTCTCCTAAAGTCCACAATCAATTCCACTGTCTTAAGAGCATTGAGCTCCAGGTTGGTGCAATGGTACCAGGATGCCAGCTGGGTCACCTCCTGTCTGTAGTCAGATTCCTCCTCATCCTGGATCAGGTTGTGTCGTCCGCAAACTTGAGAAGCTTGACAGAGGAGTCTGGAGGTGCAGTCGTTAGTGTGGAAAGAGTAAAGATGAGGGGAGAGTACGCAGCCTTGCGATGCTCCTATGCTGAAGGTCAGCGGGTCTGAGATGTACTTTCCCAGCCTCACATGCTGCTTCCTGTCAGGAAGTTGATGGTCCACTGACAGAGGGGTTCAGGCACAGTCAGCTGGATGAGTTTGGAGTGTAGCAGCTCTGGCACAATGGCATTGAATGTAGAGCTAAAATCAACAAACAGAATCTTTGCATAGATCCCCTGGCAGTCTAGGTGCTGGAGGATGAATAAGTGCAAGCCGAGGTTGACTGGGTCATTTACTGCTCTATTGGCCCAATATGCAAACTGCAGTGGGTCCATCAGGGGGTTTATGATACTTTTCAGGTGGGCCAGCACAAGTCTTTCAAGTGTTTTCATGATTACACAGGTAAGTGTGACAGGCCTGTAGTTATTAAGACCAGTAATCCTTGGCTTTGGGTACAGGAACAATGGAGACTTTGGGACAGTGGACAGTGCAGGGGCAGGGACTGATGCAGGTTTGCAGGGACTGATGGAAAATGTTTGTGTAGACAGGTACCAGTTGTTCGGCACAGAGCTTGAGGGTAGAGGGGGAATCATTGTCCGGTCCTGGAGATTTCCGGCTTTTCTGTCTCCTGAGTAGCTTTTCCACCTCCTCAATTTCTATTGTTAGTGATGGAGAAGTGGCCGGACTGATGTTGGGCAGCAAGGAGGAGGTGGGTAATGGAGGAGGGCCCAGTCTTTGCAAACTGGGGGGGGGTTCCTCTTGTAGCTGGTGATTTCTTGCAAGCCCTTCCACACTGAAGCTGAATCATGAGCTGAGAACTTGCTCCTCAACTCCTGAGAGTACATTTCCTTGCCAGCTCTGATTCCTCTTAGACAATAGACAATAGGTGCAGGAGTAGGCCATTCGGCCCTTCGAGCCATCACCGCCATTCAATGTGATCATGGCTGATCATTCACAATCAGTACCCCGTTCCTGCCTTCTCCCCATACCTCCTGACTCCGCTATCATTAAGAGCTCTATCTAGCTCTCTCTTGAAAGCATCCAGAGAATTGGCCTCCACTGCCTTCTGAGGCAGGGAATTTCACAGATTTACAACTCTCAGCTTGTAATTGGCCTGCCTGCAGAGGTCTGCATCCCCGCTTCTGTAGCCCTCATCTTTAGACTGGCGGAGTTGTCTGAGTTCTGCTGTATACCAAGGCTTGTCGTTGTTGAACAGATAATTCACAACAATAAATTAACTATTTGGCCCTGGTGTAGAAATTGGTTTGATATCAAAAGCAGAGCAATATGAATATACCTGGACCTCAATATCATTTATGGTGATTACGTGTGTATGAAGTGTGCAAAAGTTACCCTGTAGTTCAATGCTACATTCAGGAGGAAGGAAATATTCTGGATCTGATCTTACTTATGTAGTGGCGAAGGTGGTAATGGATGATGGATAATAACAGGCAAGCTTAGATGAAAGAACAAATGAGAGTAGCAAGGGAGACGCAAGGCACTGCAGATGCTGGAAATTTGAGCAAAACACAAAGTACTGGAGGATTCAGTGGGTCGTGCAGTAACTGTAGAGGGAATGGACAGACGATGTTTAGACCTGTTTTCAGACTGATTGTTGTGGGGTGGTGAAAGCCGCAAAAAAAGCGGTGGGTGGGGAGGGGGAAACAAAGCCTGGCAGGTGAGTTTAGAAGGATGAGAGAGGATCTTATAGAAACATGTAAAATTATAAAAGGACTGGACAGGCTAGATGCAGGAAAAATGTTCCATTTAAAACTGACGTGTCCAACCCCTTAATAATCTTTTATGTTTCAATTAGATCCCCTCTCATCCTTCTAAATTCCAGTGTATACAAGCCTAGTCGCTCCAGTCTTTCAACATACGACAGTCCCGCCATTCCGGGAATTAACCTAGTAAACCTACGCTGCACGCTCTCAATAGCAAGAATATCCTTCCTCAAATTTGGAGACCAAAACTGCACACAGTACTCCAGGTGCGGTCTCACGAGGGCCCTGTACAACTGCAGAAGGACCTCTTTGCTCCTATACTCAACTCCTCTTGTTATGAAGGCCAACATTCCATTGGCTTTCTTCACTGCCTGCTGTACCTGCATGCTTCCTTTCAGTGACTGATGCCCTAGGACACCCAGATCTCGTTGTATGTCCCCTTTTCCTAACTTGACACCATTCAGATAATAATCTGCCTTCCTATTCTAACCACCAAAGTGGTTAACCTCACACTTATCTACATTAAACTGCATCTGCCATACATCCACCCACTCACACAGCCTGTCCAAGTCACCCTGCAACCTCATAGCATCTTCCTCACAGTTCACACTGCCACCCAGCTTTGTGTCATCTGCAAATTTGCTAATGTTACATTTAATCCCTTCATCTAAGTCATTAATGTATTTGCAAATAGCTGCGGTCCCAGCACCGAGCCTTGCGGTACCCCACTAGTCACTGCCTGCCATTCTGAAGGGGACCCATTTATCCCCACTCTTTGCTTTCTGTCTGCCAACCAATTTTCTATCCATATCAGTACCCTACCCCCAATACCATGTGCTCTAATTTTGCACACTAACCTCCTATGTGCGACCTTGTCGAAGGCTTTCTGAAAGTCAAGGTACACTACATCCACCGGCTCTCCCCTGTCCATTTTCCTTGTTACATCCTCAAAAAAATTCCAGAAGATTAGTCAAGCATGATTTCCCCTTCGTAAATCCATGCTGACTCGGAACGATCCTGTTACTGCTATGCAAATGCTCCGCAATTTCGTCTTTTATAATTGACTCCAGCATCTTCCCCACCACTGATGTCAGACTAACTGGTCTATAATTTCCTGTTTTCTCTCTCCCTCCTTTCTTAAAAAGTGGGATAACATTAGCTACCCTCCAATCCACAGGAACTCATCCTGAATCTATAGAACATTGGAAAATAATCACCAATGCGTCCATGATTTCGAGAGCCACCTCCTTAAGTACTCTTGGATGCAGACCATCGGGCCCTGGGGATTTATCAGCCTTCAGTCCCATCAGTCCACCCAACACCATTTCCTGCCTAATGTGAATTTCTTTCAGTTCCTCCGTCACCCTAGGATCTCTGGCCACTAGAACATCTGGGAGATTGTTTGTATCTTCCTTAGTGAAGACAGATCCAAAGTACCGGTTCAATCCGTCTGCCATTTCCTTGTTCCCCATAATGAATTCCCCTGCTTCTGTCTTCAAGGACCCACATTTGCCTTAACTATTTTTTTCCTCTTCACATACCTAAAGAAACCTTTACTATCCCCCTTTATATTATTGGCCAGCTTACCTTCGTACCTCATCTTTTCTCCCCGTATTACCTTTTTAGTTATCTTCTGTTGCTCTTTAAAAGAATCCCAATCCCCTGGCATCCCGCTCTTCTTTGCTATGTTATACTTATTCTCTTTTATTTTTATGCTGTTCTTGACTTCCCTTGTCATCCACGGGTGCCTCTTACTCCCCTTAGAATCTTTCCTCCTCTTTGGGATGAATTGATCCTGCAACTTCTGCATTATTCCCAGGAATACCTGCCATTGCTAACTGCAGATGCTGGTACAAATCGAAGGTATCACAAAATGCTGGAGTAACTCGGCGGGTCAGGCAGCATCTCTGGAGAGAAGTAATGGGTGACGTTTCGGGTCGAGACCCTTCTTCAGACTGATGTCAGGGGGTCGGGGCAAAGAAAGGATGTAGGTGGGGACAGGAAGACAGTGGGAGAACTGGGAAGATGGAGGGGAAGAGAGGGACAGAGGAGCTATGTAAAGTTTTCTACATCGGTGAGACCAAACACAGGCTCGGCGATCGTTTCGCTCAACACCTTCGCTCAGTCCGCCTTAACCAACCTGATCTCCTGGTGGCTGAGCACTTCAACTCCCCCTCACACTCCCAGTCTGACCTTTCTGTCATGGGCCTCCTCCAGTGTCATAGTGAGGCCCACCGCAAATTGGAGGAACAGCAACTCTTATTTCGCTTGGCAGCTTACAGCCTAGCGGTATGAACATTGACTTTTCTAACTTTAAGAGGTATGATCCCACATTTGGATAAGATTGACATCAAAACGAAGCTGAATGGTATCCAAAGGAATTGTGGTACAGACGACTTTAAATGCTCAGAAGCTAGAGCTGCATTTGCCAAAAAAAATACAGCTGGAGATAACTAACGTATAGTTATCGAGAAAAAATGCCTCGGAACATTGCAAACCTCTTGAAATGGATGTTGACTGTGAATGAAAATAAGAACTAACGCATACATTGAATTATTAATGTATCATTATTTACAATAGAGGAAAAAGATCACATACTTTATATCTGAAGGAAATTGGCATTAAACTTATGGTAAGAAGGGTCTCGACCCGAAACGTCACCCATTCCTTCTCTCCTGAGATGCTGCCTGACCTGCTGAGTTACTCCAGCATTTTGTGATTAAACTTATGGTGGTGACTCAAAGTTAATAGTAATCGAGAAAACCATGCCTTTGGAAGTACAGATATCCAAGTGGTTTCTATCCCATTGTTTTAAAAGAAATATATATATATATATATATATATATTGCAGATGACTAATCAGAAAATGTTCCCGAGATCTGCATTTGGAAGCTTCTTGCGTATTACACAAAGCAGACCACAAAATGTAAAGTCAAAGGGTTCTCTTTGAAGCAGGTCCCTGGGTCACACAGGCTGCTGTGGTCATGGGAAATATGGATAGGTATTGCTAAAAATCTAGGTTCCTAATTAAATATGGATAGCAAAGACTTGTAATTGTGATGATTGAGAGTGTTGATCGTGCCTTTCAGACAGTGTCCGTAAAGCATCCAGCTGAGTCAAAGCCTTAAAAAAACCAAACCCTTGATGAGGATTGATTGAATTAACTGAATTGCTAGCTTAGCAAAATGACTGTTACAAGACTCTTTTTCTTTATATTTAGCCACTAGTGTCTCTGAGCAATTTGATAGCTACCACACTTCCCCAGAGAGATTGGAAACTGCTACTCAGTTTGCAGAGCCAAGAGAGGATGCGTCCTTTTTATGGAGACAGGACAGTAAGTTTATTTTAGAGCCAGAATGCTGCATTAAGATCAAAAAGTGTATTTTGGATATACTAATTTAGCAGTACTTTTCTTTTTAAGTAGTTGACTGATGGAAAGTAGTGTAATATTTATGTTTGTGTAATGTAAGTTGGGCCTATATGTGCTTAAAAATGTAATGAACTCTATTTTATTGTTTCTCTGCTGATATAGAAAGTTGCTTCTCTCTGTTCGGTCAGTGATTTGATGATATTTATTGTGAAAGTCTTTTCAAAATGGCAGTTGGTGCATTTTTAATAGAATATTATTTTACATAAAAATCAGCTTTTCCTTCTGTTAATGCAATACATTTTATGTCTCTGATTTCATATATATTTGAAGATTAATTATAATTCTCTTGATATACTTCACATTGAATTGTGATGTATCTGGTGGGAATCTGAAGCTGTTCCTCTCTGGAATGTTGGTTTCAGAGCAAGATGAATGTAATTAGTTTTCAAATCCATATTAACTGATTAGTTAATATATTTTGTGTTTGCTTTTTAAAAGTGATTGATCGCATGATTGATGCATTTTGAATGGTTATTGTTAATAGGTCCCTGGAATCAAAACCATTTTGAAACGAGATATGTTTCCCATATGGATATTATGTAAGCAGTGTTAGTGAGATAAATTTGGAACTTGGTGCCTTACTTGTGTCAGGGATAAGTATAGGGACTTGGTAATTATCACTTGGTATAGTGTTGCAACATAATTATGGATTGAAAAGTCATTTGGTCCATTTTTAATCTACCCATAAAGTCCAATTATTTGCTTCCCATTCCACAACCCCAACACTCCTCCTGAATAGCAATAACAACAGAAAATGGTTGAAAACACAATGGTTGGTAGGACCTCTGGAAATAGAAATGTTGTTAATGTTTTAGATTAAAGACTCTTAATCAGAACTGGAAACAAATGCCTTTGTTTCTCTTTCTTTTGATGCTGTCTTGTCTGCAGGGTATTTCAGCATTTTGTTTTTTGGACAATAGACAATAGGTGTAGGAGTAGGCCATTCGGCCCTTTGAGCCAGCAGCGCCATTCAATGTGATCATGGCTGATCATTCACAATCAGTACCCTGCTCTTGCCCTCTCCCCATACCTCCCTATCATTAAGAGCTCTATGTAACTCTCTCCTGAAAGCATTCAGAGAATTGGCCTACACTGCCTTCTGAGGCAGAGAATTCCACAGATTTACAACTCTCTGAGTGAAAAAGGTTTTTCCTCATCTCCGTTCTAAATGGCCTACCCCTTATTCTTAAACTGTGGCCCCTGGTTCTGGACTCTCCCAACACCGGGAACATGTTTCCTGCCTCTAGTGCGTCCAATCCCTTAATAATCTTATACTAAATTTTAATAAGATTCCCTCTCATCCTTCTAAATTTCAGCTTATACAAGCCCAGTCGCTCCAGTCTTTCAACATACGACAGTCCTGCCATTCTGGGAATTAACCTAGTGAACCTACGCTGCACTCCCTCAATAGCAAGAATGTCCTTCCTCAAATTTGGAGACCAAAACTGCACACAGTACTCCAGGTGTGGTCTCACTAGGGCCCTGTACAACTGTAGAAGGACCTCTTTGCTTCTATGCTCAATTCCTCTTGTCTTGAAGGCCAATATGCCATTAGCTTTCTTCACTGCCTGCTGTACGAGCATGCTTACTTTCAGTGACTGATGAACAAGGACACCCAGATCTCTTTGTACTTCCCCTTTTCCTAACTTGACACCATTCAGATAATAATCTGTCTTCCTAATCTAACCTCACATTTTTCCACATTAAACTGCATCTGCAATGCATCTGCCCACTCACCCAACCTGTCCAAGTCACCCTGCATCCTCATAGCATCCTCCTCACAGTTCGCACTGTCACCCAGCTTTGGGTCATCTGCTAATTTGCTAATGTTACTTTTAATCCCTTCATCTAAGTCATTAATGTATATTGTAAATAGCTGTGGTCCCAGCACCGAGCCTTGCGGTACCCCACTAGTCACTCACTGCCTGCCATTCTGAAAGGGACCCGTTAATCCCTACTCTTTTTTTCCTGTCCGCCAACCAATTTTCTATCCATGTCAGTACCCTACTCCCAATACCATGTGCTCTAATTTTGCCCACTAATCTCATATGTGGGACCTTATCAAAGACTTACTGAAAGTCATTTTATTCCTGATTTCCACTGTGCATTTTTTTGGATCTACCTGAATAACAGCCAGTTTTATTTTAATTTGTTCTTTTATTTCCTCCCATCAATATGTCTATTCCATGTATTTGAAGCTTACCATATAATATTTGACCCACCGTAGCAGTTTCCTTCAGCGAAATGGAGGAAATAGGGGTTGCACAGCTGGTAGAGCTGCTGTCTCAGAGCGCCAGAGATCCTGGTTCGATCCTCACCGTGGGTGGTTTCTGTGGAATTTGCAAATTCTCTCCAACCATGTGGGTTTCCTCCCACAGGCCAAAGACATGAGCATTTGTAGGTTAATTGGCCTCTAAATTGCTCTTAGTGTGAAAGGAGTGGATACGAAAGTGGGATAACATGGAACCAGTGTGTATATTGGTCATCATGGACTCAGTGGGCAGAAGGGCCTGTTTCCATGCTGTATCTCTAAACTCTGAACTAAAATGCTAAGGAGATCAACACCATTTTCTTCAGTCGCTGCCACAAACAAAGCAACCAGTTTGTTCCTTTTCCAACCATGTACGAGTCTGAGTCAGACCTTTTTGGTTAAGTACTTGACTGCTGAGCGTGCTTTCACTGATAAAATCTACACCTGCCTTTACAAATGCCCAGCTCCACCCTGTCTTGGCTCAGATGCTGAAATGCACATCCTACTTGAATAGTACGTCATGTTTTTCAGTTATCTATCGCTGTTCCTCTTAGGGTATGTATGCTGCTCCTATTTTGGACTTTTTGCGACCCAGGTTTTAATCACTACCTTTAGCTTCCAGAGTATAAAGTTTAGAATTCCCTCCATAAACACTTTAGCATCTTCCTCTTCTTCCTCCTTTGTGATAGAGCTTCCACTTCTTCCTCCTATGTGAGAGAGCTGATCACGTTTCCTTATTACTCATTCCTCCAACACTTTGTTTTGCTCCAGATTCTAATATCTGCAGTTCCTTGTATATTCTTGTTACTTTCTCAAGTTGGTGTGATTTTTTGTTATGTTCCTGTGGCATAAAACTCTGCCTCCAACATCTCGCTCTGAAGTTGGAGTTTCTAAAAGGACAGAGAAGTTGGAGGCAGAAGTTTATCGACAAAATCCAAGAATTTAGGCTCGTGATCATAGTTAAAGTCCTGATTTCCATTTATTGTTGCTTTGGCATAATGGTGGATGGGGTCAGTGTTGAGGCGCTCACAGTTGGGTGCAGTGAAGGTTTATTTCTGCTTTTCCAGTTCGATCTGTTGCTTCATTGACAAGACAACATATCCTTTAGTTCCTGCAAGCGAGTTAATTTCGCACAAGTCAGCATTCTGATCCTAAAGTTCTTGCTTTATACACTTGTACTTCCTCCTTGCGTCATACAGCGATCCATTAAATCGCAGAAGTGAAATTTCAATTATAATGACTAGTAACATATTTTAGATCGTATAAATATTTTCAGTTTTGATAAAGTCTGCATTAAATATAAAATCTGCTAGGATAGACCGTTATTACTTATTTTACAATGCTTAGGGTTATAAGTGAGAAATGTAACGGACTAAAACATTGAAGTCAACTTGCTACTGTTTTTAATTTTTTTTCCATTGTTTTAAAATGCAACATAAAACAGTTCAGCACAGGAACTGGCCCTTCAGCCCAATGTGTGTGTCGAACTTGATGCCAAATTAAACTGCCACAATGTGCTCCATATCCCTCTATTTCCTGTATATTCATGTGCCTTTCTAAAAACCCTATAAATAGCATTATTGTATGTGCTTCCACGACCACTGGCAGTGTGCTCCAGGCACCTACCACTTTTTGCATAAATAGCTTTACCATTAAACTTTCTCTCCCTTTTACAACTATGCCCTCTAGTCCTTGATATTTCCAACCTAAGGGAAAAAGGTTCTGTCCATGTCTCTAATAAATTTGTAAACTTCAGGTTTCCCCTCATCCTCCAATGCTCCAGAGAAAAAAATCCAATTTTGTTCTATCTTTCCTCATAGCTAATACTCTCTAATCCAGGCAGCATTCTGGTAAACTTTTTCTTTACCCTCTCCAAAGCCTTCAGATCCTTTCTACAATGGGATGATCAGAACTGCGCACACAACTCCAAATGCAGACGAACCAAAGTTTTATAAACCTTCAAAGTAACCCTGACTTGTACTCAATGCCCTGACCGTTGAAAGAAAGCATATCATACACCATCTTCACCACTATATAGAATGATAGAGTCACACAACACGGAAACAGACCCTTCAGCCCAGTTCTTCCATGCCGACCATGATGCCCATTGGAAGCTTGTCTCATTTGGCCTTTCTCCCTCTCAACCTTTCCTATCCATGTACCTGTCCAAGTCTTTTTGAAATGTTATTATACCAGCCTCAACTATCTCCTCTGACAGCTCATTCCATATACTGGCCACCCTCTGTTTAAAACGTTGCCCCTAAGGATCGTATTAAAATTTTCCCCTCTTACCTTTTAACCTATGTCCTTTTGGTTCTTGATTCCCCTACCCTGGATGAACTGTGCATTCACCCTATAATTTCCCCTCATGATTTTAAACACCTCTATAAGATAACCCCTTAGCCCATCTATCTGAAGAAGGGTCTCGACCCGAAACGTCACCCATTCCTTCTCTCCCGAGATGCTGCCTGACCTGCTGAGTTACTCCAGCATTTTGTGAATATATCTATTTGTTTTGCTTCTTTCAGGGAGTTACAGACTTTCACCTCACGATCTCTTTGTTACATCAGCGTTACAAGAGCCCTATCATTAATTATATACTTTCCCCTTGGATATGACCTCCCAAAGTGCAACACCTCGTACATGCCCAGATTAAATCTGACTGCCATTTCTTCACCCATATTGTAAGTGATCTACATTCTTTGATAGCAGCCTTCACTATCTGTAACTCCACCTTTGTGTTTATGAACATGCCCATGAACTCATCTGCATATTTGTCCAAATCATTTATATATCCGTACAAACAGAGGTCCTAGCACTTATCCCTTGGATTATCCTTATTTCCCTTTTTGATTAAAGGAATATCATCGGCTCCTCCCCAGTTCTCTGGGACTCTCACCTGTGGCGAGAGAGAAGACAAGGATTTTATCAGGACCCTGGCAATCCCCACTCTTGCATCTCTCAATAACCTGAGATCAGCTAGTCTTTGAAAGACTCTTGCATCACATATGGAATTGCCCAGAATAATCACTTCCAATTTACTCTCCGTAGCTCCTCCCAAATAATGACACCCCAATTTAGTACTTTTTCCCCAAGGTCCAGATTTAATCCTTGTATTCATAACTATCTTAAAACCCAAGGATTTGTTATCAATGTTCCCAAAATGTTCTCCCACTGAAACATCAGTCACCTGGCCAGGCTCATTTCTAATGCTTAGTCCAGAGGGGACCACCCTCTAGTTGGACCACCCACCTACTGTTTCCAGAAATTCTCTTGGATACACCAAACACATTCTGCCCTGTCAAAACTTCATGCACCTAGGAAGAAGTGGAAGTTACATTGGGGAAGTTAAAGTCACCTATTTTGACAACCCTATTGCTCTTGCATCTTTCCATAATCTGTCCACATATCTGTCCCTCTTTCTTGCGCTGGCTATTGGGTGACCTATACTTTTCATCCGATCAGAGTGATCTGACTTTTGTTTATTTTTTTAGCTCTACCCAGTGAAGAACCCTCCAGTACCTCGAATGAATGCAGCCGTGACATTCTCCCTGATTAGTAATGCAACTCCTCCACCTCTTTTACCTCCCTTTCTATCACGTCTGAAGCATCCAAACCCTGCAAGTTTGAACTGCCAGTCCTGTCCTCTTGCAACCAAGTCTCTAATGGCCACATATCATAGTTCCATTTACTGATCCAGGCTCTAAACCCATATACTTTACCCATACTGTTGGCATTGAAAAAACACACATCAGCTCATCAGTCTGACCATATTCATTAACCCGTCCACGCTTATCCATCCTTTAAGATTTATTTGTTACTAGACCAAGTGGACCTGTTGGGCCAAACCTCTCCTGCATTGGTGCAGCACCCCCTCCTCCTCTCCCAGTTCTTTAGCCATGTATTGAACTGCACCACCTTTCTATTCCTTGCATCTTTAGCATATAGCATGCATAGTAGTCTGAGTTCATAACCCTGTTCAATGATGTTGAATTAATGATCCTGATTTGATATTTAGAATTTGCAACCAGTTATAACTTCCAGCACCAGATTGAACAATTATTTGTGCCATGCTTGTTATGTTTTATATTAAATGTTTTCTGTTTCAATGAAAATTTTGCAGATGATCCGGGTCAGGATATGCGTAGTACTTACATAAAGGAGCACTCTGACACTGTTCAAACAATTGGCAAAAAGCAAGAGCCAGTGCATCTACCTATGGAGACTAAACCAAATGAAAGTGGACTTGCAAAAAGAAAAAATGTGTTGAAGAAGCAAAGAACAGAGGCTGGTTGGTATTTTTTTTTGTTTTTAAAAACACAGATTATGCAATTTCTGGGATGTGTATTTTAACTGCAAGTGTTCATTGACAGTTTCGGTTTCGGCGGAGAATCTTCCAATGAAATCCGCTATCTACATTCCTTTGGATAATGCTCAGGCTTGTGGTCATGCTGAAAAGAAGGAAGCTGTGGCTGATGATAAAAGCCATGTGATTAGTAGTGGTATGCAGAAAAACATTACCAAGAAACAGAGGAATGAATGTGATAAAGGTAATTTGCTGTTTATGCTTATTTGTAGACATTCAGTACTTTTTGTATGAAGTGTTTTTGATAGATGAATGCTCTAAAGTTTGGAACTGTACCTATTGGATTGTGTTAGCATTAAGATTTTTGCTTATCTGGAGAAACTTGGCAGGTCAGACAGCATCTGTGGAGGAAATGGACAGGAGATGTTTCAGTCTGAAGAATGGCCCCAACCTGAAACATCTCCTGTCTATTCCTTCCACAGATGCTGCCTGATCCACTGAGTTCCTCCAGCACCTTGTGACTTGTTCAAGGTTCAAGTATCCTCAGTTCCTTGTGTCTTCTCTTTGCTTGTTATCTGCTGATGGAACCAGTTATAAACTTATTAAAGGTGATATTGTATGTTTAATAGTTGAGTAATGGAATTAGTCCTGATGTATTCCTTCCATGTTCAGCATGTGTCCTGTTATCTTAGTGAGAATTAAAGGCTGTTTAGCTATTATGTGGAAGTCATTGGGCAGGCTAGAGTTTTATTATTTGTAGCATCAGAAGCTGAATGGTGATTTTATAGAGATATGTAAAATCATGAGGGGCATGGACAGTCTGAATGCACAGTCTTTTTCCCAGGGTTGGGGAATCAAGAACTGGAGGGCTTGGGATAAAAGGAGAAAGATTTAATAGGAACCTGAGGTGCAACTTTTCCACACAGGGTGGTACGTATATGGAACGAGCTGCTGGAGGAAGTAATTGAGGCAGGCGCAATAACAACCCTTGAGCAAGTAAATGGATAGGAAAGGTTCAGAGGGATGTGGATGAAGCACAGACAAATGGGACTAGCTTAGATGAGCATCTTGGACTTATGGACAAATTAGGCTGAAGGGCCTGTTTCATTGCTGTACGACAATGTACTTTGGATGGAGGCCTTACAAGTCGCATCTTCCAATTCTATAATACCCAGCTTCAGCAGATGGAGTGTTTATCTCCTGAATCCATGTAATATCATTAATATTTAGGGAAGCAAGAAGACAGATTAGGTTTTATTTAACAGCACTGTGTTAAGTTGACAGCAAAGCTCTGGAATTGCACAACATCTGGGTGATTGGTGACATGTTTGCACAATCTGATTTAAATGGAAAATCGTTAATTTCCCCATGAGTGGGCCAGATGTTGACTGGATGTAATGTGAACACTGATCCATTGCTGATCATGGTTCTGCCTAGACCTATCTAATATTGTTCATCGTTATATAAGACACAAAGTCTCACCAAACAAGCTACTGAAGGCAATGTTCTCTGACTGTTCACTTTAGCAAGGCCTTTGATCAGGTTCTGCATGGTAGGCTGCCCTGGAAGGTTAGATCATATGGGATCCAGGGGGAACTAGTTAGTGCATAGAGAATTGGCTTCATGGAAGGAAGTGGTGGGTTATTGGAAGGTTGTTTGTTGGACTAGAGACCTTTGACTTGTGGTGTGCCTCAGATTGGTGCTGGGCCCATTGCTGTTTGTGGTTTATATCAACGATTTGGATGAGAATGTACAAGACATGATTTACAAATTTCCAGATGACACTAAAGTGGTGGGATTGTTGATAATGAAGATAATTATCCAAAATTACAACAGGCTGGGTATGTTGGCGGAGGAATGGCGGTGGAGTTTAATGTAGAAAAGTGCAAGGTGTCGCATTTAGGGAAGTCAATCCAGGGCAGAACCTTTACAATGAATGTTCGGGCCCTGGAGAGTGTTGAGAACAGAAAGATCTAGGAGTACAGGTATATAATTCACTGAAAGTGGCATCTCAGGTAGATAGGAATAGTCAAGAAGCCTTTTGGTACATTGGCCTTCATCAGTTAGAATATTGAGCATAGAAGTTGGGATGTATGCCACAGTTGTACAACATGTTGGTAAGGCCGCATTTGGAGTATTGGGTCTGTTGCTCCTGGTACAACTTGCTGTGAACCCGCCAGTGAATTACTTACACAAAGTACGTTGAGAGACGACTTGTTTAATTAGTTGACTGAAATATTCCCTGACATATTTATTAATTTAATAACAAGTGGGTTTTTCTACGTCATTGGAGGAAATTAGTTGTGAAAAATGATTTTTTACTCTTCTGTGCTCAGAGTCTTAAAGTTGTTAATCTGACCCGGGCTTTTGGCTTGCGGGTGAAAGCCGGTGATGCTGACAGTGAGTTGGCATTCTATTGAGAAGTGCAGGACAGCTACTGTGTGCACAGCTGTGCACTGCAGTGTGGGCGTACAGAATGTGCTGGAGATCTCTTAATTCCTGTTCCTGAATCTTGAAGTTGTTCCTGATTGCTCCGAGCTGAGGGGAAGAGCACAATTCTAAGCTTTATGCCTGCTGCTGAAAGTCCATCAAATGTGACCACATTCTATAATATGTGGCTACCAAGCTTCACTGAAAAGGCAAATCTTTCACCTTCAATTTGTGTAGGCATTTAAATGTATTTTAAGTGAATTGTTGCTAATTTCTTTTTTTCAACTGTTTCTAAAATTCTCTGATCATCTGGGTGTTGAGGAACTGTGCACAGTACCACAAATAAATATGTCTTGTGTGTCTTATGAAGGGCGGCACAGTTACAACAACTGCTGCCTCACAGCGCCAGAGACCCGGGTTCAGTCCTGACCGTGGGTGCTGTCTGTGTGGCGTTTGGACTTCTGTGGCCATGTGTGTTTAATCCAGGTGCTCCGGTTTCCTCCCACATCCCAAAGACAAGCGGATTTGTCGGTTATTGGCCTCTGTAAATTGCCCGTCGGAGTGGCTATGAAGGAGGGATAACGTAGAGCTGGTGTAATGGCTCGGTGATGTTCAGCATTGGCTTGTCGGGTCGACGTATATTGGTATATTTCAAAATCAATATCAAAATATTTCAAAAGATGCACTAATAAGAGATGCATAATTATGTCATATCTCAAACTACTTTGTGGGGAAGGCCCATGGTATCTGGAGCCCAGGTCTTCACTTGTAATCCATTCTGGTTCACAGAACTGCTGCAGCACTGAGCATGAGAAAATCAATGTAACCAAATTCTCTTATCTCATGCTTTCCAAATTTTGGTTCCCTTGCACAGAATCTGTGGATTCTGATTCTTAGCTGTTTTGCAGAAGTATGTTGTTAAAGTTATATTACTTCCCCTGGTATTTAAAGAACTGAAAATAAAGTTTGATATTTTGCCTTGTGTCCATTCACAAATGGTGTTGCTGAAATGAGTTTGGTGGTTATTCTTTGGCCTGGGTTACTTGTATATTTGGCTGTGTTGCAGATGTCAGGGTACTATGTTTATTGCCATGCTCAAAGATAAAATAAACATAATGCTGTTTGCTTACACAATTTTTGGGGGGTTCAGTGGTCCATAATCAAGCTTTCCTTTTCACCTCAAAAATATAATTTTTTAACTCATTAGTAAAAAGTTCATGAAAGGTTAGTAAATGGAAAAATAGTTTTTTCCCCAAAGCTGATCAGATACTCATCTGACTTTTTGGAAGTTAACAGATAAATGATGCTTCAGTATATTTGGCCGTAATCCACAAATTCCAGAGGTATCTCCTCTTGCATCCCTATAATTACATCTGTGCAGATAAGTTTCTGTCTCGTTTTGCACGTACATCAGTTCGTAAGGAAGTTAATGACAAAATGTGCAAACCTGTCTGTTTACACTTCTACAGTTTTACCAGCAGACAGCAAGCAGGTGTATTTGTACAGTTATTATTGGGAATCCATGCCTGTCTGATTGCAAGCTCTTTCTGTCCCATTGATTAAACTTGTATTTTAATTGTTCCAAGGACAATTACAGACTGCCCTTTTGAATTTTAGAACATTTCTGCTTCTAATGGGAATGGTGCATGCTGAATAACAGTAGTTTACATTTTGCTTGGGATTTTTTAAATCTTGTTTTTACTAAATGCAATCACCTTACAGGAATGTCATGGATCAAAGACAAAAAATGTAATTAACTGACCACTCTGATAATAGAAAAAAAATGTAATTAACTGACCACTCAGTAAAAAACATGTTGGTTGACATTCCAACGCTGTTGTGACCATTGTATGAAGAAATAATTAATAGCTGTTTTTTGGAATTATAATATTGTTCCGTAGAATGTATATTAGTTTTAATTTCATGTGATCTCCCAGAAGAATACAATTTAATGTTTGCAGAGAAGGCAGTTAATCTGCTGAATAACTTTTTAATTGCTTGGTGCTCATTATATTACTTTCTTTCCAGAAAATGCAGATATAAAATTTAAAGATTTTCTCTCTTCTTTGAAAAATATGACATTCACTGAGGAGGAGGCAATCTACGTTGCAGAGATTCTGAAAGATAAGGCTATGCTAATTCAAGATAACTGGCAGAAAGTAAGTTGATTTTTTGAGTAAAATAATTATGAATGATGAAGTAAATATTCTTGTCAAACTTAATTCAACTACCAACAGGACTCAATGGAGTGTTTAAACCAAACACAAAAAGCATTTTTTTGTATTTGCTTGTATGTTTTTTTTACACGTCAGGTGGATGCTGCTTTTTTTTTAATGAGTATGTGTCCAGGAAGATGGATTACAGATCTACATGACTAATCCCACGAATAAAAGGTTTTTTTCTCAAGTGAAAGATTACAGAAAGAAACTTCTGTAACCTTTCACTTAATAAAAAGCCTTTATTCTTGGGATAAGTTATGCTGCTGGTTTTCACATTCTTTCAAGTGCATCTGTGGTGAATGATGACCAATGCTGAACACAGTATGAAATTTATTACAGCTCCTTCTTTACTTCTGTAAACCTGCATTCGACAATTCTGATTGCAGGAAAACGTTAAGGATTGTGTACCAAATTCTTGTCAGTTTTAAGCTCTGTCCTAAAATTATACTTTTTTCTTAAAGTTATATTTCACTTCTCCAGTCATTGGTTCACAATGAGTTTAAATAGCAGGGATTATCTTCATTCTTTGGATGGTGTGTTCAAAAATCATTCCAAAACTGAGTTTGATTTAATTGACTTTGCTAATATTTAACAATGAAAATATTTGTAAATACAATGAATAGTTGCAAAAGTGGCTTTGTTGAAGATTTAACAACTTCATTTATTTCGAACGTTTTTATATCATTTATTCAGTCATTATTTTATTGTAAAAGCATTTCTTTCATTGTGAAAGAATGAAGCATTCATCTAATAATATTCCTGCTCTCCTCTAGCCTGGAGTGAAATGTGACCCAGTCCTCGGTTTACAGCAGCAATTACACGATAAAGAAAAGTTACTTCGAGCTATTCAAGATGAAGTTACACTTGCAAATGACAAGTGCAAACAGTTAAACCAGGTAATACATATTTTCACAAAATATCATGGCACTATATATATATATATATATATATATATATCTATATATTACTAAAACTCAGATCTTGTTAATATATATGTGTATATATTTTATTTCGGCTGATTTCGGCAATTTCGGCAAAACGGTGAACTGTAGCTCCACGGTTTTTATACCGCCTTAATCACCACGCGGTTCCCTGCTGGAAAATGATGTTTTTATTTAATTCGGTCACATATTTTTTAAGTTACAAAGGTTTTAAAGCTCTGCCCCCCCCCCCCCTGATTTATCGAAGGTTTTACAGAAGGGGGGCGCTGCGGTGCGGCTGTGCTCAGTACGCATGCGCGGCATCTCCTCACTCTGTGCTCAGCACGCATGCGCGGCATCTCCTCACTCGCACCAAAAAAATGGACGCCGTTAACGGCGCAAGCAAGCGATCACCGGCTCACCTCTCCTCTCTCCCCTTGCTTCTCTATTCTCTCCCACACCCGGGAGACCCTCTGCCCGCTATCCCCCCCCCCCCCCCCCGGGCCTTTCACTGATGCGATCCCCCGCACCCCCCCCCCCCCGGACCTTTCACTGATCCGATCCCCCCCACCCTCCCCCCGGGCCTTTCACTGATTCTAAGAGTGTGTCTTGGGGAGAGAAAATGGGGGGGGGGGTCTGAGAATGGGGACTGGGGAGTGGGACAACAGGGGTCGTGCGGAGGCGACTTGGTGGTGGGGGAAAGAGGGGTACTGGGAAAAGGGGAGGTCCATATCCCTCCCCTCTCCCCCATCCCTCCCTCCTCCCCTCCCCCCCTCTCTCCCCCTCCCCTCCCTCCCCCTCCACACCTCCCCCCCATCTCTCTTCACCCTCCCCCCCTCCATCCTCCACACCTCCTTCCCCCTCGATCCCTCCCCCCTCCACACCTCACACCTCCCTCCCCCTCACCTCCATCTCCCTCCCTTCCCCCTTCACTCCCTCCACCCCTCCCTGTTACAATGGAAACCCTAAGAGGACGGGCCAAAGGGGAGAGTGTGGGGAGAGTAAGAGTGGGGATGGGGGAGGAGAGAATGGGGGGTGTGGGGACGGGCCCAACGGGCCCTCTTTGCTAGTATAAAACTAAAACCCTCATCTTGTTTGATTCCCCCCCCCCCCCCGGTTTGTTTGTTCCTTATCTTTGTGCCCCCGTCACACAATAGTGCGACAATTTTAGGCCCACCGTACTCACCATTGTCCTGGGGTCTATAGTAGCCATTTTCATTCAAATTGGTCTTATATTTTTAAAGATATAGACATTTCAAAGTTTAAAAATGACCTTTTTCATTTCCCATGGCTGTCTTCAGCGTTCAACGTCACAATGGGATCCGCCCGAGTGACGGGAGTGGCGGCCAATGTGGGGGGAGGGGGGGGGGCTGCTGAGCCGACGAGCAGCCGCTGGCTTTAATAAATGCGCTCCCCCGCCCGGAGGACGAGCTGTGTTTTCGACGTCAGTCCGCGCGTACACAGTTGGGGCCCGTTGATCTAATACAGATGCTTCGCGACTTACGATGCTTCCACTTACGATATTTCAACTTTGCGATGGTGGAAATTGCGGCAACCTGTAGCGAGCCACAGCTCGCTTCCAGCCACGTGAGGGGGGATTGAATGGTGGAGGGGGGGGGGAAAGAGGGGTTGAGGGGGGATTGAGTGGGTGAGGGAGGGGGATAGGGGTGTTGAGGGGGTGTGGTGGTGTGTGTGAGGGGGTAGAGATGGAGTAGGGATGGATTGGGTAATTGGTGGGGGGAGGGGGGTTCAGGGGGGATGGAGTGGGTGAGTGGGGGGGAGGGGGGGGAGTGGGGAGAGGAGGAGTAGACCAATTCAGGAGAGGTTTGGGGGGTTGAGGGGGGATGGAGTGGGTGAATGGCTGAGGTGGGCAGAGTGGAGGAGGAGAGGGTGCTGAACTAATGCAGGAGAGATTTGGGCCCAACGGGTCCACTTGGTTTCGTGATTTATAAATGGTATTGTGATGGGCATATTTGTTTTGATTAGATTAGCTTATTGTCATATACAGCAGGGTACAGTGAAATTCATGATCAATACAACAATAAATAAAACAATATGTGCAAAATAGCAGAATGGTGCAGGATTGTTGCGCAAAATGCAAATAACAGAAGAATATTAAAGTACAATAGTGGAATGACTGAATGCAGTGGAATTAAGAATAAGAGAATGTGGGAACACTTCCAGGAATGGGGTGTGAAAGTGATGATTGATTCAGGAGGTGGATAGCAGTAGACAAGAAGCTGTCTTGAGTCTACTTCCAAATTTGCAAACTCTTGTATCTTATAGACAATAGACAATAGGTGCAGGAGGAGGCCATTCGGCCCTTCGAGCAAGCACCGCCATTCAATATGATCATGGCCGATCATTCTCAGTACCCCGTTCCTGCCTTCTCCCCATACCCCCTGACTCCGCTATCCTTAAGAGCTCTATCTAGCTCTCTCTTGAATGCATTCAGAGAATTGGCCTCCACTGCCTTCTGAGGCAGAGAATTCCACCCTTCTGAGGCAGAGAATTCCATCTTCTCCCAGAAGGTAGGAGTTTGACGCACATGCACAATCGTCAATAATAGTATAAGTCCAAGACAGAATTGGCATAGACTTTATTCTTTGTTGCATGAGCTTTGAGATAGTCGGAAGTATATGCACATTTAAAGCAATTTACAAAACAAATGATAGAGTAGGTTTCGTTCATTTTACCTCAATTAGGGCTTAACTGAGAAGACAAAACTAGAATGAGTTTTTGTATCAGTGATACATGAGTGATATTTTGTTTAGGGGCCCTTAGAGACTTGCTCTCTTATCAGTCTTGAAGGTTGAAGGGTAAATGAAGATCTTGTGAGTGTGAGCATTATAATTTTAAATGGTGCTTTGAAAGTAAAAAACAAAAGCATTTGACAAATTATTAATTAATCCTTATTTTATTTCAATTGCTCTTTTGGAAATAAATACCAATAATTATCAAAGTGAACCACATGAAGCCTAATATACAAGCGGTATATTGTAGTACAGCTCAGTATAAAGTGAAATATTCTCTAAAGCAATGCATTCTCACATGCTTTAACATTTCTTGCTTGAATTAAACCTCCAAACCTCATTCGTTAGAGCATTTTACAATGATTGCATGGTTTTGTCCACTTGAATTTTTGCGACAGTATTGGAGCAGTGACTTTGTAAGAACTACTGTGCAAGTGTTTGAATTCCAATAATTACAACTTGTGCTCTTGCTGCTTTTCACCAGCATTCTGAGGAAATACCATTGAGATCATTGGTAGTACCAGTACAGATTTTTCTTTTAACTGTGATTTTGGTAATTATTCTAGGATTTGGTGGCAGAAAAACAGAAAGCTAATGTGGTTGAGTCCAAACTAAGGGAGCAACGCAGTGCACTTGAAAAGGAACTGGGAGCTCTGCAAAATAAGCTGCAGGTCAGCTACCAAGATCATGTGAATGAAACCCAGATGCAGGTAAGTTAAAATTATCTAATTATTCTCATTTAGAATCTCTCTAACAAATGATCAGCCATGATCACATTGAATGGCGGTGCTGGTTCGAAGGGCCGAATGGCCTACTCCTGCACCTATTGTCTATTGTCTAAATTGGTCTTGCAAATAAAGTGAATCTGAGTTTCTTACGAAAACTAAATGTTTGGTTTAGATTTATTATTATCACATGTACTGAGGCAGAGTGAAAAGCTTTGTTTGTATGCTATCTAAACAGATCATATACCATAGAGATACAATTAGTTCAAATTCAAGTGTAATAGATGGTCTAAAGGGGAAGATACAGAGTGCAGAATATAGTTCTCAGAATTGCAGTGTAGCAGTTCCTTAGACAAAGTCCAATGTCCTCAACAGGGTGGAGGTAAATTGAACTGTACCCTAACATATGAAAGGACCGTTCAGAAGCCTGATAACAGAGGGGAAGAAGCTGTTCCCGAGGCTGGCGATGTGCACTTTCAAGCTTCTGTACCCTCTGCCAGACGAGAGAAGGGAGAAAAAGGGATGATTGGGGTGGGACAAGTCTTTGATTATGTTGACTTTTCGGAGGCAGTGTGGTGTGGCGGAATCGATGGTGAGAATTCTGGCCTGTGTAATGTACTTGACTACTGACAACATTGCAATTTCTTGGAGCAGAGCTGTTCCCAAACGAGGCTGTATTATGACCTGATAGTATGGTTTCAATGGTGCATCTGCAGGGTTTGTTACTGGGGACATGCTGAATTTCCTCAGTCTCCTCAGGTAATATTAATGCCAATTAACTTGAAGCTCTCAACTATTTCCACATCTGCACCATTGATGCTGATTGGGGCATGTACTCCATCATATTTCCTGAAGTCAGTAACTAGCTCGTTCATCTTGATGACATTGATGGAGAGGTTATTGTCCTGGCACCAAGAACACTAAGTTCTCCTTCCCCCCACTCCGGGTCCTTCTTCGTTCTTCTCGCCTCCTGTCCCCTCTCCCTGTTCTCGCCGTCCGGTCCCCATCCAACCTACGGCACTCATCACCGATCCACCTTACTCTCAGCGGTTGCTTGTGGGTCCCTCCTCATTCTCGCAACGCGGGTCCCATCGACGCCCACAGCGGGCAAGCTGGACCTACCGGGCGGGTCTGACGGCAGGCGAGTGGGGCCTACTGGAGGGCTTGGCCCACAGTCGCCGGGAACACTCCTGGCCATGCAGCTCGCCGGGAACAGGGGACCCATTGTTGCCAGCTATTCTGCCCACCTTCTCTTTGTAGCCTGTAAAAGGTAGTCAAGCTATAACAAGCCTTGCCACAATCACAAGACTCCAACTTGGTCTAAAATTGCCTCGAAACTCCAACTTGGTCTGAAATTCCGTCTTGGCATTCATAATGGCTCTGTGAAGGTCGGAGATAATTTTTTTTGTACTGTTCGGGATCATGTGACTTGAATGTTGCAGGCTTGTACTTCACCTGGGAGTGGACCTCGAAGATCATCTATGGTTTCTGGTTTGTCTTTCTTTGGAACATAGTCCTCTACACACTTTCTGATAAAGACTCTGACACCAGTGGCATATTCATCCAAGTTAGCTGCAGATTCCTTGAAAATGGTCACGTACATTGACTCAGCAACTGCGAAGGGTGTTAACAATTTCTTTGGACTGCTCTGCACAACTTTCTGCATAGGATCCTCCCGCTTAAGTTTCTGCTTATAAGCAGGGAGCAGATGCACAGCCAGGTGATCAGATTTAGCAAAGTGGGGTCTTGGAATGGAGTGGTTTGCAATTTTGATGGCTGTGTAGCAGTAGTTGAGATTGTTTAGGCCATGTGTTGCCATTTCATTATTTGGTTTATTTAGAGGCAAGATCAGTTTGAAAGATGTGCAACAGGTTTATTTTTGTAAATTATGTGTTTATGGGCCAGGGTTTATCGTAGCATGATTAAAGCCCAGGAAACCTTTCAGATCAATGTGCTCTGGATCAACTGTCTACCAGCAGAACTCCCGAGTTCCACTCCTTGGCTGCTATTTCTTGCAACATTTTTCTTGCAGTATATTTATCCAATTCACTTTTGAAGGCTAAAATGAAATCTACTCCAGGCTGAGTGTACAGGTTCCAGATTCTAACCAAACACAAGAATCAATTTTCCTTATGTTGCTCTTAATTCCCCCTTTTTATACCTGTGATCTCTTCTCCTTTGACTCCTGTACCAATGGGAATTGTGTCCGATTATCCACTCTGTCCAGCATCTGCAATCTCTTGTGTCTACTTCTTGTTGCATCTAGTTTTATCAGATCTACTCTCTGCCGCCTTTTAAGATAAGTTACAGTCTTTCTGTCAATTCTTACAACTCTAGTCTCTCATCCCATGAGTCATTCTTGTAAATCTTTACTCTGGAGTCCCCTCTTGCTTTCATATCTTTCCTCCAATGAGACGTTTGCTATCGAGCACAATACTCCTGCTGAGGTAAAACAGCATATTGTAAAAGTTCAGAATTACTTTCCTGTCATTCTATCATTTTATTGATGAAATCCAGAATTATTTGTTCATTGTTAACCATTGTGTTAATCTGAGCTGCTTTTACATACCCAAACCCCAGGACCTCTTCATGCACCCTTCATTCTATTTGTTTTTGTTCATTCTACTAAGATGTTACATCTTGCATTTCTTAGCATTAAAATTCTAGCATCCCATTTCATCCATTCATTTATATACCACTGTAACTTTTCGTAGTTCCTGACACTGCCGAGTATTGTTTCATCTGCAAACTTAGAAACTGGGCTTTGCACCGCCAGGTCAGATCATGAAAACAGATTTTTTTTAAAACAAAAACACATCGATCCCTGGGGAATGTCATCATTCACCTTCCTCCAGTCCAAAGAAAGTACCATATATCACAATCTTCTGTACTTAGCCAAGGTCTTATCCATGCAAACAATGTCCCTTTTAGATCATGTGTTTCAATTTTGGTGGCTAATCTTATTGTGCAATCTCAACTTGACCCTATCTGTAAATTTGCAAAGATTAATTATTTCTACAACTATCACTGAAAAAATGCTTCCTTCAGTTTCGCCAGCTTCAAGAACAAACAGAAGCATTGAAACAGGAAAACAGAATCCTGAGGGATGCTGTAAGCAAAGCACCCAGTCAGATGGAGAGCAAGTGAGTATCCCGAATCTTGGAACTTGTATGGTAAATACAAATTATTAGTTAAATACTTTGTTGTTGATTATTTCCCCAATAGCAACAGTGCTAAAGTGATTCAAAGCCATGATTGTAGATTAGACACTGGGCCACAATATCCAGAACAGCCTTTCTTCCAGAAGATTTCTGTGGAAACACAGTGTGGCTTCTGTCCATCTGTGGCATTGTGTAGGGGGAGGTGGGAGGAAAACAAATGCCAGGAATAAAAGTGATAACTGTTCCCTGCATTCATTGACCTAACCAAGGTGCTTGATTCTTTAAATTGTCGTGCTCTGTCGATCAATACTCCATTGCCTTGGGTATCTGTTGAGGTTTGTCATTGTGCTAAATTCTACACAGTGATATAGTAGCCATTGTCCTTGAATATAAATTCTAAGATTGATGCCTACTGCAAGAGGATTGGGACCCAACAGGCTTGTATGCATGCTTCCACCTTGTTCACTGTCAACCCATTCTGAAGCCCGAACATCCATCTCGCTCTGCACAGGCATTGCAAGCAACACTAGGTCTCTGCTTAAGGGGGCTTGACCATGGTATGCAAGGGCTATGCAGAGTGGGCCACAGTTATTCTTTGTGATGGGTTCTGGCTTACTACTCAGATTGAAAAGTTTCCCATCCATGGATGCTGATGCTTAAGTTTGTCCTCATACCGATATATCGACATTGGTAATGTGTAGGCTGTATGCTGCTGATTGCTGTAAGTGGCTGTCTTGTCCAACAAGGCACACATTTTGAGGCCCATTGACCTGTTGCTGAGGTGGGATGATGGGGGAAGGGAACAGCCTGGGACTTCAATGAAATTCCTTTATGCAGCACCATGCCACGACAAATAGCCAAGAATCTAGTTCCTCTTTCGCATGAAGATGCATCAGACCTAATGGATATTATCATCCAGAACAACAGATCATTCATCATAAAATATTGCTCTTCTTTAAAATGTCATTCCAACTAGCTAAAAATGCAATTTGGGTTTGTACAGAGTGCTTCATAAATTTCTTTACAAAATGTTGAATGCAGGCAATCGACAGAACTAAACAAATTGCGCCAAGACTATGCTAGATTAATGAATGAATTTACAGAGAAAACAAATCGTCTTCAGCAGGAAGAGTTGCAGAAAAAAAACTTGGAAATTTCCTATGAGCAGACAGTTCAACAACTCAAGGTATAATAGTCTAACATATTAGTACGAAAATTGAATAAGAATTTGTTAGGGTGGACTTGCTAAAATATTCTCAGGTGTTTTGTACTTTCAACATTGCGTCTTTTGGTAACATAAGTCTGTAAACTACAACAAGAACAATTTTTAAAGCTCAAGTTTATCTTGTTCTGACCCTAATGATATTAATTGAATTCTGCCTTTTCTCTTTTTAAATTATCTGTAAACATTCTAAATTCATATCTTCTTGTTTTGATCTCATCTGATGAATGTTTCTTACATGTGGCAAGATAACCAGATCCTATCTATCTATAGCTATACACTAAACTCTTGTTTGTTTGTTTGTTCCCGAATTGCAGCCAAAACGGTACACGATAGCGCGACAATTTTAAGCCACCTTACTCACCATCTGGTGCTAATGGAAGAAGTTTAATTGAAATCGGTGTTATATTTTTAAAGTTACTCACATTTTAAAGTTTAAATCTATCTCCTCGGGAGTGAGGGGGGGGGGGGGGGGGTGGGTGCTGCACCAATGCAGGAGAGATTTGGGCCCAACGGGTCCACTTGGTCTAGTATATTACTAAAACTCTCGGTTTGTTTGTGTGTATTTGTTTATATGGTTATGTGTGTACCATGCCCTCCATAAAAACAAAACGGTACACGACAGCGTGACAATTTTAGGCCCACCCTACTCACCATTCCCCTGTGGTCTGAGTAAACCCACTTTTGTTACTTTTTAAAAACAATTTACCTAATAAACTTTAATAAATGCGCTCCCTCCCCCCTGGAGGAACGGCGCCCGTCCTGGCGTGCCCCGCACCTGACCTTCCTCCCGTGGTGCAGCGTGGCAGAGGCTGTGGCAAAGGATCCACAAGATGGACGTCTCCGCCAATCGCAGCCGAGCTGCAGGAGAGACTTCGGCTCCACGCCCGGCCTGTAGGAGAAATGGGGCCGAGGTCAGTGCCTTCTCCCTGTCGACTCTCGCCCACCCACGGCCCCGAGAGACACTCCCCACCCGGCAACGGGTCCATGCCGTTGCCGCCGCTCGCTGCAGATTGCAGCCGAGCTACAGGAGACACGGGGCCGAGGTCAGTACCTTTTCCCTGTCCCCCCCCTTGCCCGCCCACAGCCACGGGTGCACTCCCCGCCCGGCCACGGGTCCATGGTTGGGCCGAGGGAGATGGAGGGGGGGAGGGGGTCGGGGGGGGGGGGGGGGGTGGACAGGGGATGGGAGAGGGATGGGAGAAGGGGATGGGGGTCAGGAGAGGGTAGGGATGGGGGCAGGGGGTCGGTGGGTGGAGGGGGTCGGGGGAGGGATGGTGAAGGGGATGGGGAGTGGGGAGGGGTGAGAGGGAGGGGGAGAGGATGGGGAGGGGGTCGGGAGGGGATGGGGAAGGGGTGAAAGGGAGGGGGTCAGTGGGTGAAGGGAGTGGGGGAGGGGATGGGGAGGGATGGGGAAGGGGTGAAAGGGATGGGGAGGGGAGAAGGGAGGGGGAGTGCAGGAGGAGAGAGGGGAGGGAGGGGTGAAGGGGATGGGGGAGGGGTGAAGGGGATGGGGATGGGGGAGGGGTGAAGGGGATGGGGGAGGGTTGAAGGGGAGGGGGGGAGGGGTTGCTGCACCAATGCAGGAGAGGTTTGGACCCAACGGGTCCACTTTGTCTAGTACTTAATAAAGGTTTCAGTTTGCCTCAACATTTTTATAGGAATCTTCTTCAGGAGCACCCTTAAATTGGCTCTTGTGTTGGATGTATAAATCTTATTTGTCTTTATGGTATCATCCCATATTACATCTCTGCTTAATCTAAATGTATAAAGCTTGGATCTCTTCTACAGAAGTTTATTCAAAGGGCACCATGAATTGAATACTCTTTGAAAGAGCCTGTCACATTTTCCTACCCTTTCCGTGTCCACGTTTAAATTCTCTTACCTTTTTTTATGGCACTGGTTATAAATTTTAATGATCCTCTATCCTACCTATTAATTTATTAAAGAAACTGATTTATTTCCTTCCAGGCTTTGCCTGATTAAATGTTCTTCCCCGTACACTGAAAAGAATAAAGCTATTTTGCACCCTTAATTACATATCGCCTAATGCTATTCTGAGCATTAATATCAGAGATGAATATCATGAGAGAAATATATAAACAGTTTTGTTTTGATGTGTAATTTGAACTGGACAATTTTCAATTATCTATTGACTGTAACATTTTTTGTGCCAGGAAACTGAACATTTGCATTTATTGAGGTAACCTTAAACAGGCTTTAAGATTATATTCTGTTGCATCTGAAAATAAGCTGTATTAATTTATGTTGTTTTTCTCAAAGACCAAACTGCAGGAAGAAGTTGAAAGAAGAAAAGAAGAAGTACAAAAATATCTCCGGAACATAACAGCAGAGCATGAGAAAAGACTAACAGAAATTCAGAATGCAAAACAAGGTATTTGTTTACTGTGACAGATCTATATTAACCCTTTGACTATTGGAAGCTGCTAACTCTTTCAAGTTTTATTGTGCTGGTTGCCTCAAAACAAGTGAGAATGCTATATAATATCTATTCACATGAATATATCTCAATAAATATTAATTCTGAAGTGGACTTGAAAACCATTTGATGTTTAATATCTGGCAATTGTTGGGATGCGAGTCCATAAACTGCAGACATCTCTACACTTGGTCTGTTAGCAATCATTGTAATCTGTTTGAGGTAGCAGCCTTTGTGTTCTTTAATACATAGCTCCTAGACTGTGTACCATTCTGTTCCATAGAAACATGGAAAATAGGTGCAGGAGCAGGCCATTCGGGCCTTCGAGCCAGCACCGTCATTCAATATGATCATGGCTGATCAACCAAAATCAGTACCCCGTTCCAGCTTTTCCCCCATATCCCTTGATTCCCTTAGCCCTGAGAGCTAAATCTAACTCTCTCTAGAAATGATGGAAATATATAAAGAAGCAATTGGCAGACACATGAAATAAAATGAGAGAATAGTGGAAACATTTGGCAGGGCAAGAGACACCTGTGGAATTAAAATGGTGTTAACATTTCAGGGCAACTAGAACGGGTTGTTTTTTTTCGAATTTGGGCATTTTTTGAGGGGGTTAGGTGCTGGAATTCCATCTCAATTCATTTGCTTCGAAATTGGTAAAAAATATATATTTTGGAGCTGATGCCCTTGGTGTTTCAAGAGATTGGGTATTGGGGAAACTCAATGACATTGTCAATGTCATTTTGTATCTCCGACCACTGCTATAACTTTGAATTATTTACGTCATTAGAGCAAAAGGAATGCGCCTGTCAACTGGTATACTTAAGTTGAAAAGTATCTGTTTAGCTACAGGGAAATTAAACTGGGGATCCAGTGAAATGGTACGATGATGTTGTAAACCTGAATAGACTGTATAAGATGGGACTGCTCTTATTCAAAATGTCTTTTAATTTATTAATTATACTTGCTCTGTATCTTTATTGTAGATTTACAAAATAAACTTAGGGTTGCTGAAAATGAAATTGGCAACAAAAGCGAAGAGGTGCAGAGTTTGCACAGTAAGCTCACTGATACCATGCTATCTAAACAACAGTTAGAACAAAAGATGGTGCAGGTGGTAAACGCAGAACAAAAGCGAGCTAATGCAGATGATGTTCTGAAGATTCAAGTACAGGTGTGACAAAACTATGTTTTCTCCTTGTTTTATATTTTTTAAATGTTCCCCTAGTCTGCTTCTTTGTCTCAAACACTCGACCAAAAAGTATATAAAGTAGAACAAATGTAACTTTTTCATTCCATTTTTCAGCTGATTGATACTTACCTGAAGTCATTTTTAGCCCGAAATATTTTTTATAACTGCCAAGTCGAAGTAATAGTGACATTTTGAAAAGAAAAATTGCATTAAAAAAAACCAAGTCATTAATGTAATGGTGAAAACACTTTCTGATTTTTGTTTGGACATGAGGTAGTGAAACATCGAACATAAAAAATAGTGCATAGTACAGTGCAGGAACAGGCTCTTCATCCCACAATGCCTGTGAGGAACATGAGACCAGGTTAAACTAATCTCCTCTCCCTACACATGATCTGTATTCTTACCCCCTCCCCTCCCCCCCCCCTTCCCCAAACATTCCCTGCATATTCATGGGTCCATCTGAAAAGCTTTTTAAATTCCACAATCCTACGTGCTTCCACGACCATCTCTAGCAGTGCATTCCAGGCACCCACCACTCTCTAAGTACAATGATATGGAATAATTTTGTTCCAAGTGGTGTTCCAGTCTTTAAGAGAAGGAGAACTGGAAGAGCAAGAAGGTCAGAAGGTTTGTTTTGGTCAGGAATAGTCTGCTATGACGAAGTAGCACTTTCCAATCTATTCCCTCTCCAACACATACATATTTTTTTCTGTCAATGTACAATGCCAGTAACTTCTTTCCCTAGTTTTCATTCCATAATTGCACCCATTTTCCTTCTCGTTTCCTCTCGTGCTGCATACTGTTAGAAGCTCAGCATTCTGTGACTCTGCTAATATACAGCTATTTCTTTAAAGTACAGGTCCACCACAGATTTTCTGGTTCCAGAGCCTGTCTGGATTGTCTGTTTTGCCGGACCAACAGAGGTTTGGGGTTCCGAGATATCGGCCCGCAAAGTCAGCCGTGGAAGTCGGCTCTGGGGACAAATATGCCGGCTCTGGCCAGGCCAGAGTTCCAGAGCCCTGGCCATAGGCAGCAGATTTGTTCCGCCAATTGGCCTGATGAGGTCCAGATCGACTGACTCATCCAGCCGAGATGCCATATTTTCAGGGGGACCTCTGGGGGAGGGGGCTTTCCGGAAATCGGTGGTGGATCTGTAAAATGTCACTGTGCTTAACTTTTTATTATGGGGAAAATTGAGAGAAAAAATGAAGGGCACTCTGTCAATGAGAATGTATAGTAAAGGTTTTGTCTTTCGATTTACATAAAATATTCATTTGGAAGAACTGAACCCTGTGGATCATTCATCAAATATTTTGTAGTTGATTCAGGAATCAAAGTTGTCTTAAGTGTATTCTCCATTTAAATAGCGTAATTGCCATAAATTCCTAAAATTGAACAGTCTATTTCCATTAAGAAAAATGCAGTTTTCCCCCTGACTATATTTAACGAATATAGTTTGATCTTGATTTTCTGTTTATTACTGATACTCTGAGGAAAGAACACTTGGATCAGAATTTCTTGGATGCAACTAAAACGTAAGACGAGCCCTGTATCTTAAAGAAAACAATAAAAGCGAAGAAATATATTTGTTATTGGAAGAGACAGCATCATTTTCACATTTGGGCAAGGGCATCTAAATGGTTGAATTGTTTTCATAATTGTGTCTTTTTTTCTTTTTTTTGTAATATTTTCCTTTGTTTTCTGTATGCTTAAATTAAAAGGATCTGTTGGAACAGAAACAAACTATGAATGCGCAGATCCAAAATCTTCATGCTCAACTGGCAACTCAGGTATAAATTTGTTGAAAAGGCATAAATCTCAATTTGTCAATATCAAAAAATGAATTGTTCTAACTTTGAATTAAATAATTAGTAGAGAACTCCTAGTAACTATTTTGTTGCACTGTAGAAAAGTTACTCATTAGTTTACTGAGCTATCCAATTTCAGCATTTGCTTTGTATGCCTGGGGCATAAAAGTCTAGGTCCACTTCGTGGAATCATACACCACAGGAAGCTGCCATTTGCCCAATTGTCTTGATTTCAAGACTCTGCAAAATGGCTATGTGTGCATGTTGGAAGAGTACAAGAATAATTTGATTGTCTTTGTGTATGGTATGATTTGCGTGGATAGGGGGCAGTTTTTTAAAAACTAATATTAATATGTGACAATAATATACCAGTATGAAAAGCTTGATTAGAATAGTTTGCCACCGTTTATTGATAAATCTTGTGTCCTTTAGGGCATAGTAAAGGCTGTGGGTAAACATAGACATTTATGCACTCCATTTTCTTGTGTATTTTTTCTTATCCTGTGGAGAATTTAAAGTTTCTAATATGCTTGAAGAATGAATTTTTCTAAATTAAGTCTCTTCACTTTGTCTGTTTTGCTCCGTAGGCCTCTGCAGTGAGTGTAGTTGAAGAGATGCAGAAGAAGTAAGTCAAAGTTTATTAACGCTGATGGGTGTTGTCAACCTTGTAACTGCAGAGAGAAAATACTGGCTCTGCAATTATAATTGAGCCTGCTAATGATTGCAGGCTAGTTCATTGGACACCAAATGTGCAGGGTCGATAAACTCCGAAATTGCATCCACTTCTGCGTGTAATACAAATCTCTCTATTAATGTGGGTGAGGCACAATTGACCTCTTGTCCACATCAAAATGTGATTAATGATCTGTGCAAACTGCAGAATTTTTAAAATGTGGGATCTGTTCTAGTAAACTTTGCTCAATACAGCTCCCACATTTGCTCAATACAGGTTCCACATCCCACATTCCACATACACTGGAATTTAGAAGGATGAGAGGGAATCTTATTGAAACATATAAGATTATTAAGGGATTGGACATGTTAGAGGCAGGAAACATGTTCCCAATGTTGGGGGAGTCCAGAACCAGGGGCCACAGTTTAAGAATAAAGGGTAGGCAATTTTGAACGGATATGAGGAAAAACGTTTTCATTCAGAGAGTTGTAAATCTTTGAAATTCTCTGCCTCAGAAGGCAGTGGAGATCAATTCTCTGGATGCTTTCAAGAGAGAGCTAGATGGAGCTCTTAAAGATAGGGAGTCAGGGGGTATGGGGAGAAGGCAGGAACGGGGTACTGATTGTGAATGATCAGCCATTATCACATTGAATGGCAGTGCTGGCTCGAAGGGCCGAATGGCCCACTCCTGCACCTATTGTCTATTACATTCCTCTTTTACTTTGGAAAAAAAAGATGATAAGTCCCGTTTGGCCATTCAAAACCAAAATTTATAACTTGCTCCAAGATGGAGGCAACACATTTTGGGTTCTTGTTCAGAGATTTCCTTTTTAATAAAAACATTGCTGTTGTAACTTTGCACTTCCGGCAAGACATGGAGAGGGTTGTTCGGTCTTGCAGAATCAAACTAAAATGGGCGGGAGAACAGAAAATTCATCCATTTCTCTGAATAAGTTTGGTCAGTTAATTTAAGTGAGACGACCAAAGAAACTTGGTGCTACAGATCTGACCAATGCAATTTCTTTCAATTTAAAGGATTGCAGAAAAAGAGAGACAGATGAAATTAATGGAAGAATCTTTACATCTTCGTGCAACGAGACAAGATCAGGATATACAAGTAAAAGACTATTTTTAAAGTAGATTTCTTGGAGAATTCTTATTATTTTTAAACTGTCATAATTTTAAACTTATAATCAGCAATTATCAATAACACAAGTGTCATGTTTGTGAAAAATAAGTTGTGATTCTAATATTCGGTATTATCTGAACACAAACTTCAAATAATCATGTGTGGATCAGCCAAAGGACAGTGTTCAATCTTGTCTGATCTGAGAGTTGTCAATGAATGCAATATGCCATCTCATGATGCAAAATGGAACCCATTTTATTTCTTTTAAAAACATTATTTCTAGATATTCATTTTGAGGCATAATATTTAATCAAGTTGAAGTGTCAGTAAAATATGTGTCATTAGCCTTTAAAATCACTAATGAGGAGCAAATGGAGTAAAACTGACTAAATGCTCTTTTTGAGTCATTTTAAAATCAGGAACTTTAATTTGCCTCCAATGTTTTTAAAAGAAATAAAATGAGTTCCATTTTGCATCATGAGATGGCATATTGCATTCATTGACAACGTCAGATCAGACAAGATTGAACATTGTCCTTTGGCTGATCCACACATGATGCCACTTTGGTTTCCTATTTTATGTATAACAAAGTGGCAAGACTGCCATTTTGGTTTCCTATTTTATATATAACATTTGCTTCTCTGGCATCACCATTTTTGGAGTTTGAACTCTTGGCTGATCCATTTGTCTGAACAGTTCCATAGAATATAGATGAGAGAGAAAGTATTTTAACCTCGAATTGATGTGGACATGAAATAAGATTGAGATCGGAGGGGTGAGTGGGATTCTAATTTTTTTTCTTTCAATTTATCTAAATTTAGTTTGGAAGGCTGCTGAATTCTTAGTCCATCAATGTAAAATTGTAGATTTAATTGTTTTTGTTTCTCTGGGTTATTTAGTTTTCAGTCTGCAATTTAGTGTTTAGATTTGGATAGGTTCATTTTCATATACACTAGATTCCAATAAACCATTACCGAAACCATTACCGAATGCTATAAACTTCAAGCTGTGAACTGCATTGGTTGTATTAGTGACTTTAGGCTTTTGTTTTGATTTTGCACTATATTGGAGTTCTATAATTTATTGAACCTTTGATGTTTGATTATCATGTTGACTATTGAGTACTGTGTTTGCAAACCTGTTGTGCTGCTGCAGGTAAGAATTTCATTGTACAGTTTTGGTGTATATGCCAATTAAACACTCTTGACTCGAAGTGTGCAACGGCTATAGAGCATTCAAGCAGAATGTGCAACAATATTACCAACATTGACCTGGTCTCAACTGAAAGAACAAATTGTCGTATTTCCCCCACCCCCATGCAAATATACTTCATATTCAATGATTTATAAATGAAGAATATAACATTTTCTATTTTATATGTAGAGTTTGCAGAAAGAGAAGAAGACTTTAACAGCTGAAGTACAAAAGTTGCAAGTTCAGACATCTAAGCAGGTAGGTTACTTTACGGTTTAACTACTTTTAATTTAGAATGTTTCCCCTCTATCATTGTTGATAGCGATTGCATCTATACTTCGCAGCTCTGTTCTCCCAAACTTTTCTGGATATGCACCCATTTTTCCCACAATCCCAATCCCCTTTCCCTCCACCACATGTGCCCTCATCACCATCCACCCATATCTCTTCCTTGTGGCTTTACATTTACACCTCTTATCTCTGTATCTCACAGCTTTTTGTCTTTTCATCTCTGATCTTTTGTCCAACCATCTGCCAATCCAAGCATCCTCTCACCTGTAGCCACCTATCACTGGCTTTGTCCTGCCGACACCTCTTCCAGCCTTTTTGCCCCAACTATAATCAGTCTGAGAAGGGTCTCAACCCGAATATTCATGTTCTCCAACGATGCTGCCTGACCAACTGAGTTACTCCAGCAATTTGCATTTCCTGGAAAGAGTTCCTCTGGTCCTTGCATTCTACCATATCAATATCGGTATACAATGTATTCCTTTAGCTTTATTGTGTCAGTTCTACATAGTGCTCCATTCCCTGATTTTTCAACAACTTATCTACTTCCATTTTAATGATTAATGACCCAACCTCCACAGTGTAGACAAATCACTATCCTCTCTGAGAAGCAATTACTCTCCACCTCTATTTCAATGACCAGTGCCTTATCTTACAACTATAACTATGTGCTCTTTAGAGACTCTCCCACTACTGAAAACATATCACCATCACTCCCCCTTTATATCTTGCATCTTTGAAAAAGATCACTGCTTATTTTTCTGAACAAAGAATACCAGTTCAACCTGTTTAGCTTCTCCTGAGAGGACAGTCCTCTCACCCCAGGAATTAAATTTGGTGAATCTAGTGGACTGCCTCCAAAACAACTATATCTTTTTGTGGATTAGGTAGCCAAAACTCTATGCTGTGTTCAAGCTATCACCTCTCCAATATCACCTGAATGCACTTCCAGTTACCACACTGTGGGGAAAGAGGTGATAGCTTTGGAGAAGGTGCAGATGAGATTCGCCTGGATGTTTCCTGTGTTGAAGTAGTTCAGCTGCGAGATTAGACTGGAGGGGCAAGGGAGTGGAGGAGGTTAAGAGGAGATACGATTGATGTGTATAAGACTGGGAGGCATAAATAAATTAGACTGCAGGAAATTTCCCCCATATCAGATGTAGATAAAACCAGAGGAAATAAATTTAGAGTAAGAGATTTGGAGGGGATCTAAGGAAGACCTTTTTCACCCAGAAAATAGTGATTACCAGGTCTGCAGTGCCTTAATCAGTGGAAGCATTTAGGAAGTTTTCAGAAAAGCACTTGATTTACCTAGGTATAGAGAAGGCTCTGGCCCAGGTGCTATAAGATGGAATTAACATGGATGGATGCTCACTGGTCGGCATGGATGTGAAGGGTTAAATGGCATCTTTATGTGCCGTTTGACTCGATGACTGTCCAATTTGCAACAGAACTTTTCCTTTACTAAACTCCAGCCTTTTTGCAATAAAGAATAATGTGCCAAATGCGGTCTTAACAACTTGCGGCACCTACCTACTAACCATTTCTGATTTATGCATTGGAACACTGTATTGGGGTAGCACAGTGGTACAGCTGGTAGAGCTGCTGCCTCACAGCACCAGAGACCCGGGTTTGATACTGAGCTCGAGTGCTTGAGTGGATGCGAAAGTGGGATAACATCGATCTAATGTGAATGGTTGATCGCTGGTCACCGTGGACTCGTTGGGCCGAAGGGCTTGTTGCCATGCTGTATCTCTAAACTAAACTAATCACTTGGATTTATCTATACTCGTAGTCTTATTCCACAATCTACCTTTTGATTTCTCTTATAAAAGTCCATGATGTTGCACTTCCCCATATCAAGCTTCATTTATCAAGGTTGAGCCACAAGAGACTGCAGATACAATGACTCCATGTTAAGGGTTTCAACCTGAAGTGTCGACTGCCCATTTCCCTGCACAGATGCTGCCTGACCTGCCGTTTTGCCCCATTTTCCAAACTTTATGTCCAATTGTGCAATCTTTCTGTATCCTGATGCAGTGTCACTATCCTCACCATCCCTTACAGAGTCGCAATCTCTCAGTAGCCTCTTCCCACCATTCACTGACCTAACAGAACTACCGAGTGAAATGCAAGGGAATTGTATCAGGTGAAGGAGCATTTCATTTGCATTTCTTTCAATCCTGTGCACTGCATTCAGTGTTCACAACATTGCTCTACTCTGCATTGAAGAAACCACAGGCAGGTTGGATGTCTGCTTTGCGGAGCACAGGGATTCAGTTTATGGGGTTGGCTTTGAGCTTCCAGCTGCCTCCCATGTTAATGCTCTGTCCACTCTGACAAATATTTTTTTTCCTGAATGTACAGTACCTAAAGACTATCTCAAATCTGGTTTAAAGGAAGAAAATTAATTTGAAGATATTTTTCATAATGGTACTTTATAAGAATGTGCTGCTTACTCTTTTCAGATATTTAGATGTTTATCTTTCTTTTATATGTAGTCTTCAGTTTTTTGCAAGATGGAACAGATGCAAATAGGGTGAGTTATCTTTTATCATACTATTTAATCCAGTGCTATTTCAGTTACAATTTTATAAAAAACACAAAGTACTTGTGCTATATAACTCCTGGATAAGCACTCAACTAAGAAAACCAAGCCCAAAACCAGAGTATTATCCAACTATATACACCAACTTACTCCATGTGAAAAAAAGACCCAGCTAACCTGCATATTAATTCTCTTTAAAAAAAACTAATCCTGTGGATCTCATTGGGGTTGTCAAGTGGGCGCCTCCCTCATTGGTGTTTCTTTGAGTTAGGCCCATGACACCTCGGGAAGGCTCAACAGTTGATTCCCAGAACAACCCCCCTCAATACTTGCTCTCACCACCTATGCTACCAGTATCTATTAAATAAAGGAAGCTGCAGCCAATTAGCTCACTCCAACAAATGCTAAGCACCTGCATCCTATCTTACATAAATCCTCGCCCATCATTAAGCTTGTAACACCACAAATATCACCCTTGCATAACACCGGGATGCACTTGCACAGACTACAATTACAAAGAAATACACGTACTGCACATCATCCGTTTCCTTTCTGCCGCCAACCGACACTATTTCTTCTCCACCAAATCCACCTACTGCCTTGCTTTGCTTCCTCTGACATTTGCTTTACAGCCTGACGCAAACTCTGTCCGTGAATTCCTATCTCTCCAAATAACGACGTGGTTGATCTCGCTATGAAACTTCTACAACCCACCTCTACAGGACGTACTCTTGCTCTCCATCCTCGCTGCTCAACTTCTGCTGCCAACTCGACATATCTTAAGCCTTTTCCTTTCATAAGCCTCATCCACTAAGTTCCAAGACACTGTCAGTTCTATAAAATACACTATCCGCTGACTAACTGACCAGAACACTCTATCAGGCCTCAAACTAGTAGTAATCATTTCCTGCGGAACAACAAGCTTTCCTCCTAAATCTACCCACATCTCCCAATCATTGGCTCTCTGTAACTGGCCTGACTCATACCTATCTGCCAAATTTCCCTTCTCCACCTTTCTCTCCCTCACGGACAAAATCAATTGCTATGCTCCCAGTCCTGATGCCTACTGAATTAACCTGTACTCTCCTCTCAATTGCTACAGGTATGCACTTCAATACCTGGTTATGCTGCCAAGTATGAGAATGACCAGTCCTACATCCTGACAAAATGTGCCTCAACGTTGCCACCTCTAAACCCAAGGGACACGCCGGGTCTCCACCTACCCATTATTTGAGGTTCTGCTGTGATGGCAGCACATCATAAATAGGCCTTATAAGGAAACTTGCATGACCTGCCTCCATACACCACAGGTCCGTCCAGCTAAACTTCCTCTTCTACACTTTCCCAGTTCATCCACTGACCCTGCTTAACCTGAGCTACTGCCCTTACACATCTCACTGCTTCCTCCTGATGACGTACCTGCTCTACAACCAATTTCCTCCTCTCTGTTGGACCTGCCTTACTCCACACTGCTTTCCCTGTGCTGAGCCCAAAGCTTCCTTTCCCTCGCTGCACCCTACTAACAATGTCTTGCATCAGAACTGTTTGTGCTTCTTCTACTGCCTGCTTTGAGTTCCACTTCCTCCCTCTTGTTACACTTGGCATCAGATTATTAATGAAGGTAAGATAGACACAAAAAGCTGGAGTAACTCGGTGTACTCCAGGTTTTTGTGTATTTATCTTCGGTTTAAACCATCATCTGCAGTTCCATCCTACACATACTAACTAAGGTATTCTTACTCCCTGATAATTGCAACCTCTGTTAGGCTAGACATTGGTAAATGGAGAATACCTTTCCCATATAAAGCCACATTTCTAAGACACCATGGAACTCCTAACCATTTCCTAATATATGAACTAACCAATCTCTCTAACCTTTCCACCTTAGAAATTGGCACCTCCTATACTGTCAATGGCCACATCGACCGAGAGAATATTCCAAACAGCAAACACCACACCTTGAACTTGCCTGGAAGCCCTGACTTATTTCCAACCTGTCAGTAACATCTTTTCTAAGTTGCAAAACCTGTTCAGTGTCATCCAACTTCCTGTTATACCACCGACCCAAACTTTTAACTGATTTCTCTATTATAGATGGAATTTCTTCTTCATCCACACAGAACCTTTTCTCCACTACCTTTCCTCTTGCCAAAGAAATACTCCGTGACTTACTAGGCTTAATCTTCAATCCAGGCCATTTAAGATTATCATTTAACTTCTCTAACAACCTTCTAGTACAAGCTACTGTTGTGATCACCAAGGTCATATCATCCATATAGGCCCTGATTGGAGAGGCACAGTCCGTCCTGCCATCTCTCCCCGCCGATGACCCACCGTGATGCTCCAATCACTCGCTCCATCGCCATTATAAACACTAACGGGGAAATAGTGCACCCTGCCATAATGCTCATCTCTAGTCTCTGCCATGCTGTCGTAAAGTCTGCTGTACTAAAGCACATTCGGACATCTTGGAACTATGCTTTCACTAAATTTACTAATGATCCTGGAACTCTGAAGAAATCAAAAGCATTCCAAATAAAACTATGTGGCACAGATCCAAACGCATTTGCCAGGTCCAAAAACACCACATGCAAATCTCTTCTCTCGAGCTTGGCTGGCTGAATCTGGTGCCATATTACACTGTGTACGAAGCAACCTGCGAAACTGGGATTCTTGCTTTCTGCACTGTGCTATCTATTAACCTATTCCTTTCTAAATAACTTGCCAGCCTCTGTGCCACTATGCTAAAGAAAATCTTGCCTTCTACATTTCACAGACATAGAGGGTAAAAACTGACTTAACTCTGAAGACTCTTTCTCGTTGGGAATGAAAATTCCCCCTGCTCTACGCCAAACCCTTGGTATAACCTGCTTCTCCCAAACTATACACAAGAGCCTCCACAAGAATCTAAGCACAGCAGGCGCACTTTTATATACCCGGCAAGGGACTCCATTCAGCCCTGGGGCCAAAGAAGCCTTTGCACGGCTTCCACTCCTTCCTCATTGGTGACAAAACATCTAACTTTATCTCTCCTAAGGATGGTATATCTGGAGGGAGACCTATTCCCCTTTTCTTTTCTGGATCCAACTATGTCCTTTTAAAATATTCCTCTAACTCTTCCTTTGAAGCATTGAGCTTTCCACTTTTTTCCTGACTAAACATTCTTTTAACAAATTTAAATGGATCCCTATAAAGTGCTGACCTGATTTGCTCCTCCTTCTTCCTCCTCCTCCGAAGGTGTTCTGCCCTCCTTAATATTGCTAACCGATTTCTTATCTCTTCTTGCAAAACATTAATTCCTCTCTCTCATCAACTGACTTTCTCCACTGCTTTCTCAACTGTCTCGTCTCCTTCACTAATCTCGTGATTTCTTTCTCTTGTCTAGATCTAACTACCTGTGGAGCCTGCACATTTTTCTCAATAACACCAAACCTCTCCGCACCATATTGATAAACTCTCCCATCTTATCTAACTTGTTTTCCTCTGTCCCTTTCAGAATCTCTAGCACCGTTACCAGATCTACATTAACAGTTTCCCATTCCTTTCACTTGCCCTAGGCCATTTAACTCTAGGTTTCAGCCCATCGTTGTTCTCCACGACTGGCAGATTAACCTCGCCACCACTGACATCCCCCTCTACAGCGCCTGTTCCCTCATCAATAACAGGGGTAATATCCTGCGAACTGTGGTTTTCTACCCATCGCTGGACTTCACTCGACTGACTTGACTGACTTCTCAAGACGTACTGCTCAATGCAATTTTCCTGCACTCCCTCTAACAGGCACTTCTTTCCCTGATGTATTCTGAGGCCCTTTGCTGTGGTTACTTTCTGCCAACCACAAGAACAGACCGGGAACTTCTTTCCCTCCACCACTGAGCCGTTGTCCTTCATTGATTGGCTAATCCTACTCGTAGTCCTTTCCGTTCCGTGGTCTGTAGCCGGGTAATCCACCTGTGAATCATCTTCCGCCCCTGCTCTCGCAGACTCTAGGGGTGTCTTTATTTTATTTGTTGTAACTTTTTAGGGGTGCAGCAAAACAATTTACAATCTATGCCACTGCTGCAATGAGGTGCTAACCCATATTTGTGTGTGTTTGATGACAGCCTTGCCTACAGTCTGTCTGTTCTTTTCATCCTTTTTTTGTGATTTTTGGTGAGTTTTAAAAGTTTGTGTTAATGTTCTCTGGTTTGTTTTATGTGGGGGGTGGGCGGGGAGGCCGGGGTAAACCTTTTTTCAATCTCTTACCATGCCGGAGATGTGATTGTTTTCCGGATCGTATTTTTGGTCGCTCTGCGGCCTAACATCATGGAGCTGGAAGTCTTGCCCGGGACTGACTTTGAGCCCCCACGGAGCGTGGACTTACCATCTGAGCGTGCGATTCCTTGCCTGGTTTAACATCAAGGAGCTCGCAGTCTCGGGTTGAGACCGATGTCGGGAGCTCCAAGCTGCACGAGGTTCAACAAGCCCCGACCCGGGGTAGATTGGCCGGCACGGGGAAGCTGAGATTCCCCCCCCCTGATTAGGAAGGCCTTCCGCCGGCTACAGGAGTAAAATCGTCCCATCAACGGAAGGTTAGAGGGCCCCGACCGCTGGAGGACAAAGAAGGAAGGGATTGAACTTTTTTTTCGCCTTCCATCACAGTGAGGAATGTGGAGGAGTCACATTCTCATGTTAAATGTGGATGCTCATGTTAAAATGTATTTTGTGTTTTCTGTTGCTTTTTATTGTTATGACTATAGCAAATGAAATTCCTCGTATGTTGCAAAACATACTTGGCTAATAAAGTATATTATGATTATGATATTTTTGTTTTATGGAAAATCAGTCTTCAGGAACGAGATGAGAAAATAAAAACAGTTGAAGAGCTTTTAGAATCAGGACTTATTCAGGTGGCAAATAAAGGGGAAGAAATTGAGGTATGTCAAATACTAACTTTTTCAAACTTCTCCATCATAGAATATTTTTTGTAAGCCACCTTCAGCTCGTAATTCAAGCTTTTCTTTGAAATTTTTTTGTAGACGACTTAAAAAAAACCTGATATCAATGTGTGATGTTAAGGACAATATTTCTTTATAATCCTTCCAGCAAGCTGGTAATGGAAAGTATTGTAATTTGAAGTGGTGGATCATATTGAGAGGAATATGTCGGCATGCTTGCATTTCTCTCGGTGGATACATGTGCCAGGAACCAACATTTTCTAGCATCAATGCGAGTAATAGATCTGCATTGAATACTGGAACTTACTGGCAATTTCTAGAATGTTTTCTACCAATTCTACCGGTTGTAGAATTTCCTGACTCCTGGCTGTGGTGAAACAATAAAATTGATTATTAGTGTGGGTAAGGTTCCCGCCCCAAATGAAATTGTTATGCAGGTTAATTAACATGACAAATGCCTTATGTTCTTGACGTTTTTGAGGTTCTTAATGTCATCAAAGACCCACAGCACCTGACCAAGCTCTCTTTTCATTGCTACCATCGGGAATGTGGTACGGAGCCCAAGACCCATTACCTCCAGGTTCAAAAACAGCCGTTTCTCCACTAACCATCAGACCTTGAACTACATGGCACAATCCTAACCCCAACTCTACCTCAGAACTGAGCCACTACAAACTGCATCACTGCAGTGGTTCTATCGTGGTATGGTTTACTGAGAATAACTGAATTTATCTTGCATTAATTGTTGTTGTTGCATCTAAGACGTCTGTAAAGCTACATATCTGATGCATATGGCCAACAAATACTCTTGACCTTTGACCCAAGGTGTAGCTACCATATCAGTCTGAAGAAGGGTCTCGACCCAAAACGTCACCCATTCCTTCTCTCCTGAGATGCTGCCTGACCTGCTGAGTTACTCCAGCATTTTGTGAATAAATACCTTCGATTTGTACCAGCATCTGCAGTTATTTTCTTACAATATCAATGCTGAAGTATCTTTAATTTATAAGTAGCCAACAAATACTTAAGAGATAGAGAAACAAGGAAATGCAGATGCTGGTTTACAAAAAAAACCCAGCATCTCTGGAGAACATGGATATGTGTTGTTTCAGGTTGGGATTCTTCTTCAGGCTGATTGTAGGGGGAGGGGAAGGACAAAACCTCAACCACAAAGGTGGATACAGGTGGGGGGAGGGGGGGGGGGGTTGAAAGGCTAGACGAAGGGCACAGATGAAAAGACAAAAGGTGTGAAACAAAAGAATTGGAGTGTTGCAAATTGTGAAGCTCGAGGAAGGAATGTAAGTGGAAAGGGAGGGGGGGGGAGAAATAAATATGTGTCATATCATATCATATATATACAGCCAGAAACGGGCCTTTTCGGCCCTCCAAGTCCGTGCCGCCCAGCGATCCCCACACATTAACACTATCCTACACCCACTAGGGATCATTTTTACATTTACCCAGTCAATTAACCTACATACCTGTATGTCTTTGGAGTGTGGGAGGAAACCGAAGATCTCGGAGAAAACCCACGCAGGTCACGGGGAGAACGTACAAACTCCTTACAGTGCAGCACCCGTAGTCAGGATCGAACCTGAGTCTCCGGCGCTGCATTCGCTGTAAAGCAGCAACTCTACCGCTGCGCTACAGCTGGGATACAGGAGGAGAGGGTGGAAGGAAATGGGGGCATTTGTGGTTTGTGTTAGTAGTTACCTAAAAATGGAGAATTCAATGTTCATAGCGTTGGGTTGAATGGTGATCCATTGAGCATAGGTCCTCGCTTTGTTCTCAAGTGAATGTGAGTTTTCATGGTAAAGGAGCATGAGCAGTACTGAATTGACCAACAGCCTCACTTAACATTAAACAATATCTCATACTGTAGCACTGCCTACAATGGTACTGCGATGGCATATTGAATGCGTTTATGGTCACCCACACTTTCAGGAGGACATGATTGCGTTGGAGTTGGTATAGATAAGCCTCGTCAAGGTGTTGCCTGGATTACACCATGATATTTCTGAATGACTCCATGGGCTAGATTTGTTTTGCCTGCAATCGACGAGGTTGAGCGATAACCTGATTGGGCTGCAGAAGATTATTAGAGGATAGAGTTTAAAAAAATGTTTTTCCTTGGTGAGGGTGTCGAAGACAAGAGGGTCAAGGTAGGAGGTTTAGAGCGTGTCTAAGGGTGTGTTTTGACTTGATGCTCGAGATGGGAACGTCCTGCCTGAGGAAGTGGTGAAGGCAGATTGCCTTGTGAAGTTCAGAACCATTTAGAAAAGCATTTGAAGCACCGACACCAAAGGCTACAGTCTTAATGCAGATTAATGGGATTAGTGTAGGTAAGTGGAACATGCGGCATGGACTGCAGGGTCCATTTCTGTGCTGTCACAGTCTGATTCCATGAACTTTGCCTCTGGATTCCTGGCCCACAATGTAACCACAAACAGATATAAAAGCAGACACTTCTGTTGCTGAAACTTTGTGAGCTAAATGGGCAATTCCTAAGAATGCCTATTCATACAAATTTTAATTAGTAATGGGATAACTTATTGAACCAAAAAAAAATCTGAATGTGCATTCTAAGCTTTATGCATAAATTGATGAACTTTTTATTTCATTTTAAAGAACATGAAGATGGAAAATAAAAGCTTAAGACAAAAGATTCAAGAACTTGAAATGCAAAATGCTGAACAGGTGAATTAGAGCTGATTACTTTCCTGACGATTTCAAACCTGGTTTTGTGGCTTTGAACATTCACATTAGGTCAAGTAATCTAGTTGCATTCACCTATAAGAGGAATGAATAAATTCAAGCTACCAATTATGATCTTTGTACACACATCCTCCATTCCCAAAACACCCAGTCCCCTTTTCCTCCCTCTTTCCCCTTCCACCCACAGGTTTGTGTTCCACTCTTTCTCTCCTTAGCTGACACTCTTTTGTTTCCTTTTCACCTCTAGTCTTTATCACTTACTCCAACCATCTGCCAATTAACCCCTCCCCTCCACCCAACCTCACCAGTATCCACCTATCACTCACCAGGTTATGTTTTGCCCCCACCTTTTTCTAGGTCCTCCAGCATTTTGTGTTTTGCACAGAATTTTAATTGCTGTTTAAAAAGATTACACTGTAATTGAATCCATTTGTCACTTATATTTATAATCGATCTGTAGATTTGATACAAGTTTTCCCATATTTAAGTGTGGCATTTAGGTAATATGTCCCAAGGGTATATCGACACACTGAGTGAGTGGACAACAGCGTAGAAGAATGGAAAAATGAGAAGGTTACCCATTTCTGCTGAAATGCTGGGATGGGGTGCAGGGGAGGGGGGAGTGGTGGTCGGGGGGTGGGGGAAGGGAGTTGGGGGTAGGAAGTGGGTGGGGGAGGAGGGGAGAGGGGAGAGGGGGAGTGGAGGTGGGGGAAAGGTGGGGTAGGCGGGAGTGGGGGGGGAGGCGGGAGTGGGGGGGGAGGCGGGAGTCGGGTGGAAAGGAGGGGGTGGGGATGGAGGGGGTAGTGGAGAGGAGTGGGGGGACATGGACTGTTGTGATTTGCTGTTGAAGACCACTGGAGCAAGTATGTCTTCAATGAAATTAGGTATGTGCATTTTTAAATGAAACTCTTTCTTCATAACTTAGTCATACATTTTGTGTAAGGAAAAAGCAAAATGGAGAAAACAAAACAAAACAACTTTTTCTTTGTATTGTAAAAAGTATTTCTGTTCAATAACCTTTCTATAAATAGCAGAATATACTCGTGATAGGCCTGACATTGTACATGTAGTCCAAGAACTACAGACTGTTGGAAATAATAGTCGTTTTTCACACATGAATGTAGCGCAACGCATACGCGCATTTGGCGTGCATTCCTTTTTTATTGCTGAAAAGTTGCATTACGTGCCATATTATGAATTTTGATGTAAAATTCTGAAGTTTGGACATCAAAATTCTGGATTTATAAAATCAAATGTTGGGAGGTCTGAAAAAGGAATACTTGTTGTAGAGAGAGTGCAGCAAAAATGCAAATCATTAGCCTAATTCCTGGATGGTAGGATTGCAATATGAGGAGAAATTAAGATCTCTTTGGAGTATAGAAATGTAAGAGAAACTCATTGAAACATATAATGTTCTTCCAGGCTGTGCCAGGGTAGATGTGGAGAAGAAAATATTGTGAATTATTTTAAAGTTTGATCTGCATATTGAAAAGTGAAGAAGTAAGACATAGAAACATAGAAAATAGGTGCAGGAGGAGGCCATTTGGACCTTCGAGCCAGCACCGCCATTCATTGTGATTATGGCTGATCATCCACAATCAGTAACCTGTGCTTGCCTTCTCCCCATATCCCCTGATTCCACTAGCCCCTAGAGCTCTATCTAACTCTTTTAAATTCATCCAGTGAATTGGCCTCCACTGCCTTCTGTGGCAGAGAACTCCACAAATTCACAACTCTCTGGGTGAAAAAATTTCTTCTCACCTTAGTTTTAAATGGCCTCCCCTTTATTCTTAGACTGTTGCCCCTGGTTCTGGACTCCACCAACATTGGGAACATTTTTCCTGCATCTAGCTTGTCCAGTCCTTTTATAATTTTAATATGCAGATCAAACTTTAAAATAATTCACAATATTTTCTTCTCCACATCTACCCTGGCACTGCCCACTCACTCAACCTGTCCAAGTCACCCTGCAACCTCCTAACATTTCCTCTACTCTCTTTCCCTTTAACTCTATCCTTGTCTATCCCATTTGACCCCCCACCCCCCCTACTATTTAGTTTAAAACCACCCGTGTAGTAGTAGCAAACCAGCCTGCCAGAATGCTGGTCCCCCGTCTGTTGGGACTCACCTCGGTGAGTCATGAAAAGCTTCGAGAGGCTGATCAAGAACCAGATCTGTGCCTTCCTCCCTCGCAATATGGACCCGCAGCAGTTCGCATACCGTCCGAACAGATCCACGGATGATGCCAGGTTCTGCACACCGATCTCTCTCATCTTGACAGCCAGAAGGGGGGCTCTGTGAGGATGCTGTTCATTGATTTTAGTTGAGCTTTCAATACAATAGTCCCCACCAGACTTGCTGAGAAGCTGCTGAAACTGGGGCTTAACACTCACCTGTGTGCCTGGGTCCTGGACTTTCTCATCGCCAGGCCCCAAGTGGTCAAGATGGGGAGACATACATCTAACCCCCTCACCCTGAACACAGGATCCCCCCAGGGTTGCGTCCTTAGCCCCCACTGTACTCCCTATGACTGTGTGGCTAGGTTTAGCTCCAACTCCCATCATCAAGTTTGCTGATGACACTGTGGTGGTGGGCCTGATCTTCGATAACGATGAGAAGGCCTACCGGGAGGAGGTGGCTGATCTGGCAATCTGGTGTCAGGACAGCAGCCTCCTCTTGAATGTCACAAAAACTAAGGAGCTGATTGTGGACTTTAGAAGGGCACAACATCTGAGGACGTACACGCCACAGGAGATAAATGGGATTACTGTGGATGGGGTGAGCAGCTTTAAATACCTGGGAGTCCACATCACAGAGGATCTGACATGGACAACACACATTGCCGCACTGGTGAGTAAGGCAAGGCAGCGCCTTTACCACCTCAGACAGCTGAGGAAATTCAGAGTCTCTCTGAGGATCCTTCAGGCTTCTACTCTGGGGCTGTAGAAAGCATCTTGTCCGGCAACATCTCAATCTGGTTTGGGAACAGCTCTGCCCAGGACAGGAAGGCTCTGCGGAGAGTAGTGCGTTCGGCTGAACGCACTATGGGAGCTACACTCGCCCCCCTGCAGGACTTATACATCAGGAGGTGCAGATCCAGAGCCAGCAACATTATGGGGGACCCCTACCACCCCAGCAACGGACTGTTCCAGCTGCTACAGTCAGGCAAACGCCTCCGCTGTCACGCTGTGAAAACAGAGAGGATGAGATGGTTTCTTCCCACAGGCCATCCGGACTGTTAACTCTTATATCACCAGGGACTAATTTACTGTATTAATTTATTTTTTGTTTTGTTTCTTTAAAAAAAAAAATTTCTATTGTGTTTGTAGTTTTAGCACAATCCGCAGGCATTGCCACTTTCATTTCACTGCATATCTTGTATGTGTATGTGACAATAAAGTAGACTTGAGTTGTTGAGGTGCAACCCGTCCCTTTTGTACAATTCACCCTTACCCCAAAACAGATCCCAGTGGTCTAAAAATCTAAATCCCTACCCCCTGCAACAGTTCCTCAGCCACACATTCAGATCTTCTATCTCCCTGTTCCTGCCCTCACCAGCATGAGGAACTGGAAGCAAACCGGAGATAACCACCCTGGAGGTCCTGTTTTTCAGCCTTCTTCCGAGCTCTCTAAAGTCACGCTGCAGAATATCTTTCCTTTTCGTCCTGACGTCGTTTGTGCCGACATGTACTACCACTTCCGGCTGCTCACCTTCACCCTTGAAGATGCTCTGCACTCGGTCCATGACGTCCTGGATCCTGGCACCAGGGAGGCAACACACCATCCTTGAATCCTGCTTGTTGCCACTGAAACCCCTGTCTATTCCTCTCACGATGGTGTCCCCTACATTCTTGAAAAAAATATTTATTGGTTAACTGTTTATTGGCTCCATGAGAGAACAATTGCAAAGAAATTAAGAGATAGATGGTTTGTCTGAAATTAAGAATTAAGGTGATTATTAAAAATGAAGTGATGTGCATGGCGAGATCAGGTGATAGTGAAGGAATTGAAATACAGATCTAACTAAAGTAGTCTTGTTCAGTTTTTAAAAGATAATAAAATAAGAAATATGGTTGGTTAATGGTGGCACAAGGAATAGCAGATGCTGGTTTACAAAAAAAGACACACAATTCTGGAGTAACTCAACGGTCAGGCCGCATCCCTGGAAAACATGGATAAGTGACATTTCAGGTTGTGACCCTACTTCGGACTGCTAAAGGATTCTGAACCGAACACGTTGCCTATCTATGTTCTTCAGAAATGCTGCCTTACCGCTGAGTTCCTCCAGCACTTTGTGTCTTTATTTAGTGATGGCATTGAGGGCGTGCTATTGCTATTGAGGGCATGCAGCATAGGTTTACTAGGTTAATTCCCGGAATGGCAAGACTGTCATATGTTGAAAGACTGGAGCGACTAGGCTTGTATACACTGGAATTTAGAAGGATGAGGGGATCTTATCGAAACGTATAAGATTATTAAGGGGTTGGACACGTTAGAGGCAGGAAACATGTTCCGAATGTTGGGGGAGTCCAGAACCAGGGGCCACAGTTTAAGATTAAGGGGTAGGCCATTTAGAACGGAGATGAGGAAAAACTTTTTCAGTCAGAGAGTTGTGAATCTGGAATTCTCTGCCTCAGAAGGCAGTGGAGGCCAATTCTCTGAATGCGTTCAAGAGAGAGCTAGATAGAGCTCTCAAGGATAGTGGAGTCGGGGTATGGGGAGAAGGCAGGAACGGGGTACTGATTGAGAATGATCAGCCATGATCACATTGAATAGCGGTGCTGGCTCGAAGGGCCGAATGGCTACTCCACCTATTGTCTATTGTCTATTGGTATGTGATTATGGATTTTTTGGGGATGTCAATAATCTTTTCCCCCTCGTTTGAATTGCATGTTCAAAAAAAAACCTTGAAAAATTATGTCTGCTGGCCTGGCAGTTTCCTAGCAGTATCAGTTATCCATTCTATCGTAACATAAAATAATGCATTGTGTTTCTTATTTCAGATGTCTTCAGTGTCCAAAGTAACAGAACTTCAGAAAATGTAAGTACTAGATTTTGGAGCAACAGTCATTTTATTCAAAATTTATTTTGCAAATGCTGACTGTTTACTTGCCTATAGCATTCATGAGAAGAATGAAGCAGTGGATTCCATTGAAGGTCTTTTGGAGTCTCAGATTTTTAAAATTGAAAGTAATGAGCAAACAATTCAGGTATTTGGGTTCTAAATTTTTCTTTGAAGTTTTTGTTTGTGATGGTCATTGTGCATTTTCATAATTTCTACATATATTTGCAATCTGGAATACTTGATTCCGAAGTTTCACCTTTTTGTAAAACTTTTTTGCCTCTTTTAAGGCTTTGCGGAAGGAAAATGGAATGCTCAGAGGTGAAGTACAAAGTGCTCAACAGGTAATGAAATGCCCCCATGATTTGAGTTTCTATAAGGTACCCAATAAAAAATTCATGATTTCTCTGAACCTTGCATAATTGGTCAAGCTTTGTGTATTAGTGTAACAGAAAATTATGAGCTCTTTAGTGTTTACCTTGAAGATAGAGTGTCAGCAGTCAATACACTACACTATGGTTTTGAAAGATGTAAAGTTTCATTTAAAGTTCTTTAATTGGTGACACAAAATTGTAATTCTGAATTCTGGTAAACTTTCATTCTTGTAGGTTTCTACGTCACCAAAAATGGATGATCTTGAGAAAATGTAAGTATTTTTTCAAAATGTTGAAATCTTTTTGTTAATAACAGCTTCTTTGACTTTCGTTTTTTTTTTTGCTCTAAGAATTAGAGTGCAAGAACAAGAACTTAGTAATTTGAAGGCTGCATTGGCAGAATGTGCAGAAGAGGCTGCGAACAAAATGGCTGGAATTCAGGTAAACTAAATACTTATGGCAAAAATCAGTGACCATGCAATTTTGGGTTCCAAAACCTTTTTACAGAGGAAAGTGGAAAAAGGAGGAAGCAAAATATATTTTTTCTAGTTAACTTTTGTTTACTCTCGTTTCTCTGTTTTTACTGGGGATTAGAGTGAGTGGCGTGGCATTATGCCTCACCAACGTCTCATTCAGCTGGCATGTAGTCATGAGACTGACTCGATGTGACCTTGTGTGAAAAATGTGACAATGTGAATGTGTGTCATGCCCATGAATTGGCTCTCCTCATGTTACAGTTGTACAAAATGTTGGTGAGGCCACATTTGGAGCATTGTGTTTTGTTTACAAAGCCACCCTGCTTTGGGAAGGAGGTCATTAAGTTGGAAAGAGCGTAGAGAAGATTAACGAGGATGTTGCCAGGATTCAAGGGGCTGAGCGTTTGGGAGAGATTGAGAAAGTTAGGACTTTATTCCATGGAGTGCAGTAGGTTCTTACAGAAGGAGTGATCTTATAGAAATGTTTCACATCATGAGGGGAATTGATTGGGTGAATGCAGAGTAGGGGAATCAAGAACCAGAGGAGACAGGTTTAAGGTGAGAGGGGAAAAATTTAATAAAAAGCTGAGGGACAACTATCTTTACACTAGTTGTGAGGGGGTGGTGAGTATATGGAATGAGCTACAAGAGGAGGTAGTTGAGGCACGTGCAATAATAAGATTTAAAAGACACTTGGACAGGCACATGGATAAGAAACATATAGAGGGGCCAAATGCAGGTAAATGGGACTAGCTTAAATGGGGCATCTTGGTTGTTATGGACAGGTTGGGCAAAGGGCCTTTATCTATGCTGTATGACTCTAACCGTTGCAGCTTTACCACATTTGGCTTTAAAATCAAATGCTTGCTTTCAAATGGACAAATTGTCTAGATGCCTTGCACGTATTAGATTTTTTAGCTAGCACCATTTATAAGTTCATAAGTCATAGGAGCAGAATTAGGCCTTTCAACGCATCAGGTCTACTCCGCCATTCAATTACAACTGCTCTATCTTTCTATCGCAATCTTGTTCTTCCTTCTGCCCATGACCTTTGTCACCCTTACTAATCAAGAACGTTCAACTCCGCTTTAAAAATACCCAAAGACAGCCTCCACAGCCTTTTATTCTAAGGCTGTGCCCTTTGCTCCTAGACTCTCCCAATAGTGGAAACATCCTCTCCATATCCATTCTATCCATGCCTTTCATTATCATATGATCATAGGTGATAGGAGCCGAATTGGGCCATTCGGCCCATCAAGTTACTCCACCATTCAATCATGGCTCATCTATTTCTCCCATCTAACCCCATTCTTCTGACTCCTCCCCATAACATCTGACACCTGTACTAATCGGGAATCTATTTATCTCTACCTGAAAAATATCCACTGACTTGCCCTCCACAGCCTTCCGTGGCAAAGAATTCCACAGATTCACCATTCTCTGACCAAAGAAATTCCTTCTCATCTCCTTCCTAAAAGAACGTTCTTTAATTCTAAGGCTATGACCTCTAGTCCTAGACTCTCCCACTAGTGGAAACATCCTCTCCACATCCATTCTATCCAAGCCTTTCACCATTCTGTATGTTTCAAGAGGTATCCCCTCATTCTTCTAAACTCCAGCGAGTACAGACCCAGTGCCATCAAACGCTCATATGTTAACCTATTCAGTCCTGAGATCATTCTTGCAAACCTCCTCTGGACCCTCTCCAGAGCCAGCACATCCTTCCTTAGATATATTGTCAAACATTGCACACAAATATTCCAAATGCAGCCTGACCAGCACCTTATAGAGCCTCAGCATAACATCCCTGTTTTTATATACATTATTCATTATTCGATAAGTTTCAATGAGATCCCCCTCATCCTTCTAAACTCCAGTGAGTACAGGCCCAGAGGCATCATATGTTCATTATATGTGAACCTAATCATACCCAGGATTCATAAACCTCCTTTGTACCCTCTACAATGCCAGCACACCCCTCCTCAAATATGGAGGCCAAAACAGCGAGCAATACTCCAAATGTGATCTGACCAAAGCCCTATAAAGGCTCAGCATTACATCCCAGCTTTTATTTGCACTTGTGTTGAGTATTCTAAATGCCTGGAAACAAATTATGTCACTTTAGTATTTTTAAATTGATGAAATAATTAAACTACTATTGAATTTCAATATTTACAGTTATGCTATCCTGAGTCTTTCAAACACTTGAGTTAAGAAAGTTGTTTTTGATTTTAACAGGATATTCTGCAGGAAAACGGTGTGTTCCATTTGGAGATTCAACAGCTTCGTTTTCAAATTGCTAACCAGGTGAGTGATCGGTAACTTGAAATTCTACGCCACCATTGTTGTATATATTGTGTAGAAATCTTGATTTATAATGTCACTGAACTTGGATTCATGAAAGCTTGTGTTCTCTTATTCTGTCAACATGGAATAAACTACAGACTTAAATTTTCTGTTCAATTTTCTTTATCCCCCCATAATGAATTTTCTCAAAACCCATTTTCCTCAAATGCTTGGCTCTGCCCTGCTCATACCAAGATGGTATTTGTGCAAACATTTAAATTATCAGGATGGTTTCAGTAATCTGATAAATGAAAGCTGTTATTTGAGTCTGAAGAAGGGTGCCGACCTGAAACGTCACCCATCCTTTTTCTCCAGAGATGCTGCCTGACCCGCTGAGTTATTCCAGCATTTTATGTCTACGTTGTTATTTACTGTTCAGTTTCTGTGATTTCTTTGATTTGTTCCTGAATAAAACATAGAAATTGATCAAAACACTCAGCAGATCAAACTGCATCAGTGGAGTGAGAAAGGGATTTTTGATAACAGTTCATCACTGTACTGTAGAGTGTATCAAATTCTTTGTTTGTCTGTCATCTTGACTTGGAAAGCCAAAATCTTAATCTGGGGATATGGAATCATGTTGGTAAATACACAAGTGGTTCTGAACATCATTCTGGGATAAGGTAGTGTTTTGATGTTGGACAGGTTACTGTTTATTTAGTCTGAGGGGTAGGTACTGACAAGAACAGGTAAGAGGAATTCCGTTCATTTTATTCGGATTAAATTCAAAGATACTTGATGTATTATAATTTCCTTGTAGTAGAATTAAATACATATTATTTCTGTAGAAACTATCATACCATTATAATTTTCAATTCACATTTCACAATTCCAGTGCATAACAGCCTGACATGTCTGAAACAATAATAGGCAGGTGTCTGTCTCCTTTCCTGAAGTCATTTATTACTCATTGACCATAGTTAATCAGAGAGTATTGGCAGTTAATCATTGTGGGATCTTCAAAGACAAAATCAATCCTATTACTCCATGATTCTATGCGCACAAACACACACATCACTCCTATATGCATGTTTCTGTAGGAGTCATGAAATCAGCTTTGAGAGAAAAGGTAGTAGTCTGGAGATTTGATCAAGTTGATTTGTCCTTTTGTTGTTAGTAATGCTGCTCAAGCTGTAGATGGAAAATATTGCTTTTGGTTTTGAATTACAATAGCTCTTGATCTTTGACTTCCAGCCTTGGACAGCACAGTGGCAGATCTGCTACCTCACAACACCACAGGATTCGATCCTAACCTCTGGTGCTGACAGGGTGGAGTTTGCATGGTCTCTCCCCGTGACGACATGGGTTTCCTTTGGGTCCTCCCACATCCCAAATACATGTGGGTTTGTCAGTTAATTGTACTCTGTAAATTGCACCCTAATGTGTAGGGGGTGGATTAGAAAGTGAGATAACACTGAACGGGTAGTCAACGTGGACTCGTTGGGCTGAAGGGCCTATTTTTTATGTTGTATTTTGAAACTAATCTAAAATTAAAACTTGTTCATTTTTTCCCTTGCTTAGGAGGAGTCTTTATCAGTGGCGGCAGAACTCCAGATGTCGTAAGTATTTTATTTGAAATGATTGAAGGAAACAGTTTGAAATTATGGTTGTTAACTAACTTTTTTACCACTCCAGTCTTATTGAGAAGGATAAAAAGATTAAAAAAGTTGAAGACCAGTTGGAAAAGGAATTGATTAAATTAGAAAACAATGGCCAAAAAATTCAGGTATTTTGATCTTTTCTTGATTTACACATGCCCTATAATTTTCTCTTGCTTGTGTCCAGTACTGAACATGCCAAGAAATTACAATATGCTGATTAACATCCATATGCTCATGGAGTTCATATCTTGCTATTTGTTTATTTTGCTGAAACATTTAGGATTTACAACAAGAAAATGATTTAGTCAAGAGGCAGATCGAAAATGTCCAACTTCAAAAAGATGAACAGGTAATTAATATCATAATGAGATTTGTTTCTTTGTGATTGTCAGCTGGCAAATTGGGCCGAAGGGCTGTTTGCATGCTGTATGGCTCTGACTACCTCAAATCTTGGTAATTTCAGAATTGCTGCATTAGCACTTGAATTCATTCAGCTTAACATACCTCCTTAAAACTAGTAATTATCAGTATGTTTGCCAATTGACTTGAGTTTGCCAAGAATGCAGATAATTTAATATTGAGTCACAGGTTGGATGTAGAACACAAGATCATGGAGGTCATGATGCCACTTAATACTTTGTTTAGGCTATGAGTGAAGCGCACTATGCAGTTTTAATTGAGAAGGATATGATTGCAAGAGATTTCCATTGCCTGGGATAGAATGCTTTAATTATGAGGAGAGAATAGATGGGCAATAGATGAGAGAATTAATTGGAAAAGAGGAGGCTGAGGGAGGAACCTGATGGAGGTATAAAAATTGGGGGCATAGATGAGTCAGATAATGAGAAATCTCTCCCCATAATAACCGTTTAAAAGCAAACGGTTTAAGGTGCAGAGCAAGAGAGTTAGAAGGGGTTGGGTGAGAAAGTTTTTTTCCCCAGCATATCCTTTGTAGCAACTGCTGCAAAAGATGTGGTGGAGGGATCTCAGAACATTTAAAGAGTATCTGGGTGAGCACTTGTATCACCATGACTAAAAAGGCCACAAATCAAGTGCTGGTAAATAAGATTCGCATACAGTGCCCTCCATAATGTTGGGGACAAAGACCCATCATTTATTTATTTGTCTCTGTACTCCACAATTTGAAATTTGTAATAGAAAAAAATCACATGTGGTTTAAGTGCACATTGTCAGATTTTAATAAAGGCTAATTTTATACATTTTGGTTTCACCATGTAGAAATTACAGTAGTGCTTATCCATAGTCCCCCCATTTCAGGGCACCGTAATGTTTGGGACACAGCAATGTCATGTAAATGAAAGTAGTCATGTTTCGTATTTTGTTGCATATCCTTTACATCGCTTGAAGTCTGCGATTCATGGACATCACCAGTTGTTGGGTGTCTTCCCTGGCGATGCTCTGCCAGGCCTGTATTGCAGCCATCTTTAGCTTATGCTTGTTTTGGGGGCTAGTACACTTCAGTTTTCGCTTCAGCATATAAAAGGCATGCTCAATTGGGTTCAGATCGGGTGATTGACTTGTCCACTCAAGAATTTACTATTTTTTAGCTTTGAAAAACTCCTTTGTTGCGTTAGCAGTATGTTTGGGATCATTGTCTTGCTGTAGAATGAACCGCCGGTCAATGTGTTTTGAGGCATTTGTTTGAACTTGAGCAGATAGGATGTGTCAATACACTTCAGAATTCATTATGCTACTACCACCAGCAGTTGTATCATCGATGAAGATAAGTGAGCCTGTACCTTCAGCAGCCGTACTTGCCCAGGCCATAACACCCCTACCACCGTGTTTCATAGATGAGGTGGTATGCTTTGGATCTTGGGCAGTTCCTTCTCTCCTCCATACTTTGCTCTTGCCATCACTCTGATATGTTAATCTTCATCTCATCTGTCCACAAAACCTTTTTCCAGAACTGTGGTTGCTTTTTTAAGTACTTCTTGGCAAACTGTAACCTGGCCATCCTATTTTTGCGGCTAACCAGTGGTTTGCATCTTGCAGTGTAGCCTCTGTATTTCTGTTCATGAAGTCTTCTGCGGACAGTGGTCATTGACAAATCCACACCTGACTCCTGAGGAGTGTTTCTGATCTGTCGGACAGGTGATCAAGGATTTTTTTAAATTATAGAGAGAATTCTTCTATCGTCATCTGTGGAGGTCTTCCTTGGCCTGCCAGTCCCTTTGCGATTTGTAAGCTCAACAGTGCTCCCTTTCTTAATGGTGTTCAAAACAGTTGATTTTGGTAAGCCTAAGGTTTGGCTGATGTCTCTAACAGTTTTATTCTTGTTTCTCAGTCTCATAATGGCTTCTTTGACTTTCATTGGCACAACTTTGGTCCTCATGTTGATAAACAGCAATAAAAGTTTCCAAAGTTGATGGAAAGACTGGATGAAAGATTAGGTGCTGAGAGCTCTCTTATACCTGCATTAAGGAGGCAATTAAACACACCTGGGCAATTACACACGCCTGTGAAGCCATTGTCCCAAACATGGTGCCCTGAAATGGGGGGACTATGTATAAACACAGCTGTAATTTCTACATGGTGAAACCAAAAAATGGTAGATACAAGGAACTGCAGATGCTGGAATCTTGAGCAAAAAACAAAATGCTGGAGTAATTCATCGGATCAGGCAGCTTCTGAAGAAGGGTCCCAATCCAAAACATAGCCTCTCTAAGGTCTCCAGAAATGTTGCCCGTCCTGCTGAGTTACACCAGCAGCTTGTGTTTTTTGCTTGTGTAATTAATGTTATTTAACCTTGATTTTAAAATAATTTGCCAATTATATTTTGATCCTTAAATATTTATCACCAGGAAATTGTAATTTTTAATAGTATTTTGGAATATTACAGAACAGTTTTAGAATTTTCTGGCATAGAAAGATTGCTTTTAAATGTACATTGTACCAATTTTGTATGTTGCATTTTTAGGATTCAATAAAAGCCACTCAGAATGAAGAATCACAAATTATGTAAGTATGATTGATAATTGTTAAAAGTGGTAAATATAATCAACAGATTTTCTGACGTTCATTTTACTTTCAGACTTGAATCAAAAAAACAAGAAATTCATAGCTTGAAGACGACGTTGACTGATAGTCGAGAAGCAGTTGCTAGCTATATGATAAAATTGCAGGTAATTTAGTAAACACTGTTCACTGCATAATTCAGTTTGTGATTCTGAAACTAAAATAACTGATTTAATTTCTTTGATAGGATCTTCAGCATCAAAATGCAGAACTGAAAATTCATTTTCAGCTGTTGCAGGATAAAACTAGTGAACAGGTAAAATTAGTGATGGTAATTAGTATCACAGTAGATGCAGTTCTGATTGATTGCCATATGTCTTGCTTTAATAGTGCCATATGTGCTTATTATGCATTTTTAATATTTTATTTTTGATTCCTTGAAACAGGACTCTGTGTTGCTCAAAAGTGAAGTACTATTGAATGTGTAAGTGAACAGTAAGGCACATTTTTAGTTTCACTGTTTCAGAATTGTTTATTTCTATAACAATAATAAGGCTTGATCAAATAAAAATCCACTTTCATCAGATCATTGCTGAGTTTAAAGCATTTATCTATCTGATGAGAAATTTAATTCTCCTAATTTAACAACTTCAATGAACTTCACACGTGTTGTGCCATTGGAGTACGTGGTCAGCTGCCACACTCCTTTCACTAATTGATATTTTATTAATTTTAACTTGACAGAGAGACAGCATATTTTCATTTCCCTTTACTTCTAATACCCTGATTTCAAAACAAAACTCTACTCCTGGAATGACCATCTCTTCTGACTGAGAGTTTCAGTGATCTTAAATTAAACTTGTTTAGCTGGTATAAATAATGGCAAAATATTATTTTGTAAAATTATTTTTACCTCAAAATTTGTCTATCTTTTGGAGCATTGTGTGCAGTTCTGGTCGCTCCCATTACAGGAAGGATGTGAAGGCTGTAGAAAGGGTGCAGAATGATGCTGGGATTCATAATCATAATCATACTTTATTAGCCAAGTATGTTTTGCAACATACGAGGAATTTGATTTGCCATATAGTCATACCAATAAAAAGCTCAAAATACATTTTAACATAAACATCCACCACAGTGACTCCTCCACATTCCTAACTGTGATGGAAGGCGAAAAAAAGCTCAAAGTTCTTCCCTTCTTTGTTCTCCTGTGGTCGGGGGCCTCGAGTCTTGCGTTGATGGGACGATCTTGGCTCCCGTAGCAGGTGGTCGGGCCCTCCGTGTCAGGGCGATCAAACTCCTGCCTCGGGGGGGGATCTCGGCTCCCCCGCGCCAGGCGATCTGACCCCGAGTTGGGGCTAGTCGAACCTTCTGCGACTTTGGAGCTTCCCGACATCGGTCTCTACCCGAGACTGCGAGCTCCACGATGTTGAATATCTCCAAAATTGAACCATTCTGTTATCTAGTACATATACCACTGTATGGGAATTTGCAACTAATCATGTGTATGATTTCTGTAGTTTAATTAGTCTTATGTGTAGGAAAGAACTGCTGATGCTGGTTTAAATCGATGGTAGACACAAAATGCTGGAGTAATTCAACGGGACAGGCAGCATCGCTCGACCCAAAACGTCACCCATTCCTTTGCTCAGCCTGTCCCAGCTGAGTTACTCCAGCATTTTGTGTTCACCTTTAATTAGTCTTATATTTGTGCTGACTACTTAAAGCCAATTTCCTGTAACATATTCTTCCAAATTAAATTAAAACGCTATTCCAGCCTTACCTACTCGCATCCCCTAAATATCTTGTGTAACACTATGAAATCTCTGTTGCCTGTACATTGAAAAGCTGTACATTGAAAAACTTGCTTTCTAGGCAGCTTTTGCTATAATTTTAATATAATCTGCCGTTTGAGTATTTTTTATTTACCTGGATCACCATGTTTTTATCAGTGATATTTGGAATTCAAATTGACTGCCATCTCTTAACAATTATTGCACTTAAAAAGTGCCTTGGCATTAATAATGCTTCACTAATATGCCCTGGGATATGAAAGGTCCTCCATAAAAGTAGCTCTTAGACTCTGATTAATTATCAGCATTAGTATGAAGCAGAAGATACTTAGATTTTAGATTTAGATTTTTTTAGATTTAGAGATACAGCGCAGAAACAGGCCCTTCAGCCCACCGGGTCCGCGCCGCCCAGCGATCCCCGCACATTAACACTATCCTACAACCACTATGGACAATTTTTACATTTGCCCAGCCAATTAACCTACAAACCTGTACGTCTTTGGAGTGTGCGAGGAAACCGAAGATCTCGGAGAAAACCCACGCAGGTCACGGGGAGAACGTACAAACTCCATACAGTACAGCACCCGTAGTCAGGATCGAACCTGAGTCTCCGGCGCTGCATTCGCTGTAAGGCAGCAACTCTACCGCTGCGCCACCCTGCCGCCCGTACTTGTCTTGCTTCAACAGTTGCTTTGTGTAGTCAATAACCTGTAGTTGGTAAAAGGCTAAGTGTTCTGTGGGGAAAATAAATTGCAATTAGTTAAAAAGAAAGTCATTTGATTCTTCTTTATTATTGTGCTTTCCACCTTAGTGCATCGAGGCTGCCCTAAAAGAAATTGTGAAGATTCTCATTCAATTATTAAAAATGTTGTCAAAAGTAAAATTTATTATTGTCAACAATTTAAGTTGCATTGTAAGCATTTGTGAAATTCACTGCTCACATCTTTGTTGCATTTTAAGGCTTTCAGAAAAAGACCAAGAAATTGATTCTTTACATCAAGAAATTGAGTCCCTAAAAACAGCTGTTAATCAACAACGGATGAAAAACAATGCAAGTATAATTTAATTCATGTTTTATTGCAGCACATGATAGTCTAAATTCAGTGATTGAGGTTTACAACAGGAAACGTTTTTTTAAAAAATACCAGGAGGTTTGTGAACTCTTAAGCATTCTGAATCCATGCATCCATTGGATTAATCAGGAATGTGCTGATAAATTTAGGCAATGGGAAGGCACTGGAGGAGGAAAGAGGTGGCCAACTTCCTGAACAAAAAATTGTTTTGTGGGATGGGGCACCAAAGTTCTGAAATGTAACATTTTCCATGCATTTGAGATTTAAATGGGGAAGCATTTGTAATAAACAAATGTAGAAAAAATGAAATAACCTTTGATTTAATGAGATTGACTTGACAATGTTGAAGAATTGAAGTTAGCAGATTAGTCGTGCTGAGGGTGGAATTACTTCTACAGAGAAGTTTATTCCAAAAGGTAAACGAGAGAGAGTGAAAGAGAAGTTCTGTTCCACAAAACATGTGTTTTACAGATCGGGTTTGGGGATTACAAGAGTACTGTAGTGTAAGAGTTTTAGGAAATGGAGTTTTATCAAGTCTAAAAATACAAAAATGAAGGGCAGGCACAATGGTAATAGAACATAGAACGGGAACAGTACAACTCAGGAATGGAACGTCCGGCCCACAATGTTCATGTCAAACATGATGCTGAGTTCAGCTGATCTCATTTACCTGCACATGATCCATATCCCTCTATTCCCTGCACTTTCATGTGCCTATCTAAAAGTCTCTTAAACATCACTATGGTTTCTGCCTACGCCTCCACCATCATCCCTAGCATTGCGTTCCGGGCCCCCACCACCATATGTGTAAAAATAAATTGGCCCTGCAATTTCCTTTAAACTTTTTCCCCTTTCACTTTATAGCTTTCCCTTCTAGTGTTGGACATTTCCACCCTGGGGGAAAAAGGTTTTGACTATCCTATCTATACCTCTCATATTTTACATCTATCAAGTCTCCCCACAACCTCTGATATTCCTGAGAAAACAATCCAAGCCAACCCAACCTCACCCTACAGCTGAAATCCTCTAATGCAGGCAGCATTCTGGTAAACCTCTGCACCCTCTCCAAAACTTAAAATCTTTCCTGAAAACGTTGACCAGAATTGCGCGCAATGCTCCAAATGTGGCCTAACGTCCAATAGAGCTGCATCGTGACTTCCTGTCACTTTTATTCAATGCTCCTAGCACACTAGCAATGAAGGCAAGAATACTATATGCCTTCTTTACCACCCGATCTACTTGTGCTCCTACCTTTAGTGAGTTATGGACTTGGACTCCAAGATCCCTCTGCCCATCAATGCAGTTAAGAGTCTTTACTTTAACTGTATACTCTCTCCTTACATTTAACCTCCCAAAGTGCAAAACACCTTGCACTTGCTCGGGTTAAATTCCATCTGCCTTTTTTCCATCCATTTCTGCAATTGGTCTATATCCCACTATATCTTCAGATAGCATTCCTCACAGTTTGCAAAACCTCCATTTTGGTGTTATCGGCAAACCTACATTTACATCTCGGTTATTGATATATATCACATCAGCAGAGGTCCCAGCACACATCCCTACAGAACTACAGATTTCCAGCCGGACTATCTACCTTCCACTACAACCTTCTGTCTTGTATGAATAAGCCAGTTACGAATTCATACGTCTAAGTCATCGGGAATTCCATGTATCTTAATCTTCGGGATCAGCCAGCCATGAGGGACCTTATCAAAAACCTAACTAAAATCCGTGTATACAACACCCACCGTCCTACCTTCGTCAATCTCCTTTGTTACCTCCTCAAAAACTCAATCAAGTTAGTGAGACACGACCTGCCATATACAAAGCCATGCTGGCAACCCCTAATTTGCCCATTCTCTTCTAAATGGGAGTAAATCCTGTCTTGAAGAATTATCTCCATTAGTTTCCCTACCACTGACGTGAGGCTCACCGGCATATGGTTCCCTGGATTCACTCTACTTTTTTTCTTGAACAAGGGAACAACATTGGTCACTCTCCTGTCCTCTAGGACCTGGCCTCTGATTAAAGAAGCAACAAAGATCGTCGCAAGGCCCTCACAATCTCTCTTGGTTCCCTCAATAACTTGGGATAGATACCATCATGTCCTGGAGACTTATCCACTTTGATGTTCTTCAAGACTCTCAGCACCATCTCCTTGATCTTAAACTACCGTAGCATATTTGTGTTCTCCATACTGATCTCATTGTCCTCCAAGCCTTTGGTGAATACACATTCCTCGTTTAGTACCTCGCCAACATCCTCCGTTTCCAAACATAGATTTCCTCCTTTCTCTTTGAATTCCCTCCTTTATCTTTGATTGCCATGATTTTTGAATGCAAGCTAAATCCTTCTGTAAAAAGAAAAATATTACTTTCAGGGCTTCAAGTGTTTCCAAAGCTCATCCCCCACAATGTGCCATTAACCAGCTGCTCTGTTTTTGGTATGTTGGTTGGTGGATAAATATAGATTGGAATATCAGGGATAACACCCTTGCTCCACATCATTGTGGAGCCACAGTGTGTTTATAAACCACTTGCCTAGGAAATGGAAGTGATAGAGAGTACAGGTTAAATTGCAGTAAATTAATGTATTATTCTAAGAACTGGGAAAGCTTTGATGTTATACAGAAAAACACAGCACAGTAGCACAGTCGTAGAGCTGCTGCCTTACAGAAACCCAGGTTCAATCCTGACTGCAGGTGTTGTGTGTATGGAATTTGTACGTTCTACTTGTGAATGCGTGGGTTTTCTCTGGGTGCTCCAGTTTCCTCCCACATTCCAAAGACGTGCAGGTTTGTAGGTTAATTGGCCTCTGTCAATCAACCCTAGTGTGTAGGAAAGAACTAGTGTACGGGGTGATTGTTGATTGGAGCAGACTTCCTGGACCATCGGGCTTGTTTCCATGCTGTACCTCTAAACTGAACTAAAACAAAAAGTGCTGGAGTAACTCAGCATCTCTGTCTGACATGGATAGGTTTGGATTCGGATCCTTCTTCAAACTGATTATAGAAGGGGGAGAGATGTGGGACGATGTGACTGTTGCTTACCTCAGCTGCACCTTCCCTGAATAAAATTAAAGGTATCTTGTTTTTGTAGGTCTATAATGATTTAATTTAATATGGAAGTGATAAAGTGTTCACACCAAAGTAGACACAAAGAACTCAGTTATGGTTATTGCATTTAGTTTATTCACAGTAGATAATGAAATCAAAATTTAGTCAGTGGCTGATGCAATGTTTTGCAGACCAGATTGAGAATCTGAGGTGCTTGCGACATTCTTGAATAAAGACCATGAATTGAAGACTAGAAAGGAATTTGAAGGTGTAGAGGAAAGAGTCGGTCATTGTGAGCCAACTTCGTCCTGTAAATATTTTGGATTAAGTGCTGTGGAAAAAAATTATGAGATTATACAATCTATTCTGGGGCAGTATTCTTACATAGAAGTAAACTGAAATTGGAAATATCAAGGAATTTTGGGAATCGATCTGGTTTATCAGGTATTTAGATTAAGAAATAACAGGTTACCAGATTTTGGAGAATGAACAAATGGGCCACATGATTACCGGGGTAAAATATATCAATATCACAAGATTATGTATTAGATGTAGAGTAGAAAAATAAATGAGAGTGTGAATAGAAGAAAGACAAGACATGGCAGAAGATAGCTCAGATAAAAATTACCATTAATTAAAAATACAGATTTAGTGCCATTGATGGAGGAGAAATTTAACCAGAGAACTCAAAACAATTACTTAGCAGAACCATTTGGATGAATGAACAGGAACCCGTCTGCAGACTAAACAACAATGGGGAATCTGGTAAGGAGCGGCAGGTGGGACGATGTGACAGTGTTGTTACAAGGCAGTTTGATGTGGATGAGGAAGGGCTGAAAATAGTCAGTGTGCATCATATCAGTTTTGTTAACACGAGATATATGTTTTGGAACAAAAGTGCACAAAATAAATAGAATTGTTTTAAAAAATGAGTGAAAGTTGAAACAAAAAAGGTATCAAGAAAGGATAATTATCCACCAATTGGGACAGAGCCCAAATGGAGAAAAGTGAATCCTAAATGGCTATGATATTCATCTCTCTGGGTATATGGTAGGTTGCAGCTGTTGGAGGGTTTGACAAAATTATGAGAAACTGAATGAATCGGGTGATATAAATGTTGCACATCTTGAACATTATCAGAATAAGGGGTAGGCCATTTAGTCAAGTCAAGTCAAGTCAATTTTATTTGTATAGCACATTTAAAAACAACCCACGTTGACCAAAGTGCTGTACATCTGGGACTGAGATGCGGAAAAATGTCTTCACCGAGAGAGTTGTGAATCTGTGGAATTCTCTGCAACAGAAGGTAGTGGAGGCCAATTCACTGGATGATTTCAAGAGAGTTAGATTTAGCTTTTAGGGCTAAAGAAATCAAGGGATATGGGGGAAAAAGCAGGAACTGGGTACTGATTTTAGATGATCAGCTATATCATATTGAATGGCGGTGCTGGCTGGAAAGGCCAAATGGCCTACTCCTGCACCTATTTTTCTATGTTTCCATAAGTATTGTATGATTTACAATGGAATTGGAAAGTTCGTTCAAAAATTAGATCACTTGGTTTGATTAAGGAAAAAGGAAAGTGAACTGAATTAACTAAGCATTCAAACTGCATTTCAACTGAACATGAAATAGGAGTAAATCTTTTTTTTAAAGAATGGGGGCATGCCACAGATCTATGTTTCAAGGCCATTTTTATTTTGGGCAGAGCACTGTTTTGAAAATTTACAAAACAGCAAAGGACCATTTGAGTCTTCAGCTTTTGGTATCATGGACTATCATGTACTTTTGTTCATATTCTTGACCCATTCTCACATCTATTGGTCATGTTATCTTGAACTCCTTGATCAAGAGTGAGCCTTTAATTTGGCTATGGATTCTAGAAGCATTATGGTATTGAAGAAATTAAAGAATGCGTGTCAGGTGATAAATTATATTGATTATTCTTAAGTGTGAGATACTGTCCCTGATTAAATCAAGTGTACTTATCATGCAATTAATCAATGCTCTAGCACAGGAGTAAAACCATTGGAAATTAAACTAATGGCTTTAATAGGCTTTTAATTTGAGAATTGCATGTTCCGATATATTAATGTTTGAAAAGTTGTACATTTCCAAAGTTTGTTCATGATCGCTTTCTGTAACAGCTTTGTGTACAGATGCTAAATTAATAGAATCAAAATACAATCAAGATTTAGGTATAGTGTCATCAATATATATATATATAGTCATACAGCATGGAAGCATGCCCTCTTGTACCAACCATCATATATCCATTTATCCCAATCCTACAATAATCCCAGTCTATTCCCCCACAATTGTAACAACACTCCACCAGTGTTCCCCTACACATTAGGAACAGTTTACAATTGGTAATCAACCTACCAACTTGCAGTTTGGAATGTAGAAGGAAATGGGAACACCAAGTGGTCTCAGGGAGAACAAACAAACTTCAAGCAGACAGCACAGGAGATTGGGATTGAACCTGGGTTGTCGAAGCTGTGAAGGAGCGGCTCTACCAACTGCACCACAATGCCATTTACAGAGATCTGTGTAGTGTTTAGAAGCAAGAAATACCATGCAGCTAAAGGCCATACTGACTTCCATTGAATCATATTAGGACCATGAAATGAAACCAGGTAAATTTGCGAACGTGAGAAACCAGAGGAGAGCAGTCATGGGATACAGATCTGAGAAAGAGAACTCTGCTTGCTCTAAGATAAACCATAGACCATTAAAGAAGTAAGGCAGTTTAAAAGAAAGAAGAAAATATTTAAGAATTACCTCAAAACTGTGGGACTTGGAGAGACATAACAAACTGCAAGAAGTATGAAAGCAATGTACAAAATTGCAAGAAATATAAACATCAGCATTTTAAAATCAGAATTACATTCGGAACAAAGAGTGGCCAGCAGTCATATATGCCCCTAAATGATGATCTGGTAAATTTATGTAATGAAATAATGAACAGTTGAAAAGTGATGAAATAATGGTAGGACTGGTTTCCATCCTATGGTAATCAATGAAGCAAATGTCATAATTTTTTCATTTATCAGCAAAATAATGGAAGATGTCATGACAAATGGAAAGAAAATTGGTTTTCTCATTGCATATGAAATCATTTGAGCCATTCAGTGTTTTTCCCGGGTGTCCATTAATATTTGTATGAACTTTACTGATCATGAAAGAAGTGTGTTTTACAATTCATTTTCCTCCAGTAAACCATTTAGCCGATTCCCTAAAGGCATTCTTCATCTGGTCCACTGCACAATCGTTTTGTACTTTTTCTTAATTTCTGTGGACATTTCTACTTTTCTTGCAATTAAGTTGCAATACTAGAAATGTGTTGCTTAGTCAGTGAAGAAGAAAGATGGGTGAAATGCTTTCATGCAACTGGCATTTAAAGTTTAACAGTTTGTTTTCCTGTTCTGCGCTGCAGACCTTCGAGGCTTTGTATCTAACTAACATAAAATTGTGAAAACTTGCTTTCTTCACCTTTTGCCAACAGCTCTTCCTTCTATCAGTTGCTTGTCCCCAACTTCCCCTTTCAGCCCCTTTGTTAACTGGAACAAAGTGCTCAATAAACATTTTAACTATTTGCACTTTAAATTCACAATTATTAATTCCCTTTTTTATTAAGAAAATCTAATCATTTACAACATTTCTCGGTTGAACTGAAATAGTTCTTTCTAAAAATAATTAGGAACTTCGGGAGAAAAACTGGAAAGCAATGGAAACATTAACATCAACTGAAAAAATGTTGCTGGACAAAGTGAACAAGACAGCTAAGGTTGTAATAATGTGATTTTTTTTTTAAACAGATAATTTCTGCTGCAGTCTAAAAACAGAAATAAGGCACTAGCACCTCACCATTTGCACTCTGCTTGTTGTGCTCCTTTAGATCTTGATTTAATATATGCATGTCTATTTTGTTGGTCTCGTTTCAAATTTTATAAGTGAAAGATGGTCGTATGCTAGTTTTTGCTTGCCAGTTTTGTTTGTCACCCTCTGGGCTTATTTTTCTTTTTCTTGATCCTGTCTCGTTCAACCCTAATCCCAATCTCCCAACTGCCAAACAGACAGCCAACCTCCAGATAAACGCCTTGATATTCCTCTGTAACTGCTACTTTTGAGGAGTGTGAAGGATCTATTGTGCATTTTCTCACCTATCTTTTCACTGCAAGAATGCCTTGTCAAAATACCTCCCCCAGTGTATTGCTGAGAATAAAGGATCAATTGGGCAAATGGCACCCTGCCCCTTAGGCCAAGCAAATTGGTATACCATTGTGCTGTGCCACTGCTTGCTTGCTTGCTGGATAGCGACTTCATGGACATGGTTTGGCCAATTAGAATGTAACACTGAATGTATTTATTTATTTCTTGAAACAGGAGAGTAATCAGCAAGTGGTTACCATACAGTTGCAATCTAGAGATGTTCTGAAAAAACTCTTTCCCAAGGTGTTGGTGTCTTCTGCCATGGTAATCATTTTTCATTTCTACTATTAGAAAGTTGTTGTTAAACAGTCAGGGATGATATTTGTTTATTGCGCCCATCTTTTAATCATAAGGACATTGTTAATTGGTAAGGAAATTTTGCTTTATTTTCCCAAATTGTTTATATTATCAGCTGCTAAGAACAATTTTATATCATTGAGGCAAAACTATAATTGTTCTGAAGATATTTTTTCCATCTTGTTAAAAGTAGCTGCTCTTTTTATTTGTAGGAATATGCAGATTGGCTGCAGGAATTTGAGTGCGCAGCACAGCAGACGTTATCTTCCCTGCTAGAAGAGCAAACACAGGTTTGCATGTTTGAAAGCCATATTCTGGTGTAGTTTAATCAATTAGAGCAAAATGTATACTCATTAATTTGTGTATTTTACCTCATTACATGCCAACTTGCTGTTCAAAAGAAGTTTCTGGCCATTAATGGTGACTTTTTGGAAACTGTTTGGAAAAGATACCCTGTGGTGTGAGAGTTTGCTGCCAAACACAAGTCTGTGTAAGGGCTCTGAAAATATTTGGAGATTTAAACAGATTAAAGATTTTTAAATTTCTCTTCCAGTGCTGTTTTGTGGAACATAATCAAATATGTTTTTGCTCATTAATACTGATAAAAAGGAATAACATCTTGTGTGGTGATTACCTGAAACTCCCTCTTGTAGTTGTCGAGCATTTATGAAACTAATGGAGATTAGTTTCTGGGTTTTTTCCTCCTCTTATTTGAACTGTTAGCAGAAATAAGCCAGTAAAAAGAAAGATTACCAAATGTACACTGTAAATGAAAAAAAATAATCCCAACAATGATCAAACTGGATATTCAATTCATTCTCATTCTTTAAACTCAGCTGACAGGAGATTCAATCGGCTTAATCCCCACCCCCCCCCCCCCCACCCCTCTATAGGTCATTGCAGCATTTTCAAATAAACTCTATGAAGGGGAACATTACTTTTTTCCATTGTACTTGAATTAAACATCCTTTTTTCTTTGCACTAAACCCAATGTTGTTGAATCAGTGTTTCCAAATCACTTCTGAATGCATTTTGACTCGATGACAAAAATGTTATGTTTATCAGACATGGTGTTTATCAGTGCACAGTTAGTAGAGCTGCTACCTCACAGCTCCAGGGACCCAGGTTCAATCCTAATCTCCAGTATTATCAATATTGAGTTTGCATGTTTCCCTGTGCCTGTATGGGTTTCCTCCCAAATCCCAAAATGGCCACTCCAAATTGCCTCAAGTGTGTTGATGAGTGTGGGGAGAGTTGATGGGAACAATGCAAGAATAACATGGGGTTAGAGTATGATTAGTACTATTTTTTAAATTAAAAAACTTGGACCTCGAAGGTTGGCAACAACTTGCTGAAAGGTCTGTTTGTGTGCTGTATCTCTCCAACTCTATGACAGATTAACTTTACAACATACTAAACCAAGACCATTAAGTTGACAGACATGAAAATGGGGAGGCAATGAAGAAAATCATGCATTGTATTCACATCTTGGATATTTTGGTCATGTGGACCATGCAGGTGAACAGACCACAATTATGTGCAGCAAGGGCATGAAAACAGAGCGGACTCAAAACAAGTATCAGTTGATTGGTTTTCTTTTTGCAGAAAAATGGGAATTTTAGACTGGAAAATTGCTTGCTTGTCTTGAATAATTTGCTATTTTATTATCTACCTAAATTAGCAAAAATTTCCAAAGTCTGGTAATGGAGCTATGGCAGTCCTTGAATAGTCAGTCTCGTGTGAGTGGCTGAGTTGCAGTAGAAATGCAGATCAGTGTTGGCATTTTATGTAATCTGACCTACTTTAATGAATGCTGTTTCATTGATGTATATTTTGGACCATTTGATCTAAGGTTTATACCATCTAGAATGAATTAAAGGAGAAGATAAAATGAACTGGACATATTTCAAAGGCGAGCAAAGAGAAAGTTTAGGTTAATGCTTACTAGGCATCCACAGATTGTCAAGATCCATTCAGTAGAAATGGGGGAAGCATTCCATTCCTTTATTATACCTTAACATATAAGATTGAAATAGGGATTGTAAAGAAAATTTATTGGTACAAATTAAGCTAAATGATCTGCCTTTTTACACCGGTATTGAAAAAGCTACACCGTTAATGATGTCTGTTGCCTCTTTGGGCTTTCTGCAATCAGTAAAAACTGTTAACTTCTCAACCCTCTTGCTTTTTCTTAATTTTTCATCTGCATTTGTTGCAAACTTTTGATGACCGCGTTGTAGCCAGAGAATCGTGACAGTGACTTTCCTTCTTGGTTCCTTCTATCATGCATGTAAATTCTCCATCTTTTCCTGTCGTCACATATCCATTCCATCCTCTGGTGATATCTGCAAACAATGGCAATCTTCCACTTGTGCAGCCAGCCATGTAATCCCTTTTCTGTCTGCCTTTTGGTCTAATGGCATCACGGGTAGATAGGATGGTGCAGAATGCTTTTGGCATGCTGGCTTTCATCAGTCTGGGTATTGAGTACAGAAGGTAGAGTTACAGGTGTACTCGACGTTAGTGAGGCCACACTTGGAATATTGCTTTCGGTTTTGGTTATCATGCTAAAGGGAAGATGCTATTAAGCTGGAATGGGTGCTAAGAAAATTTATGAGGATATTGCCAGGATTTAAGGGCCTGGGCTATTGTGAAAGATTGGGTAGGCTACGACTTTATTCTTTAAAATGTAGGATTCTGAGGAGTGATCTTACGGAGGTGTATAAAATCGATAGGGTGAATGTGCAGTCTTTCCCCAAAGTAGGGAAATCAAAACTAGAGAGCATAAGCCTGAGGTGAGAGGGGAAAGATTTAAGTGGAGCCTGAGGGGAACCTTTTATACTCAAAAGGTGGTGGGTATATGGAATGAGCTTCCAGAGGAAGGAGTTGAGGCAGGTCATTTAAAAGACAATTGGATTGGAAAGTTTTAAAGGGATGTGAGCCAAACGTGTGAAAATGGGACTAACTTATATGGGGCTTCTTGGTCAGCGTGGACAAGTTGAGCTGAAAGGCCTAGTTCCATACTGCATGACACTCATTTCCAGCTTTCACTTTTCTAATGTTTTTCTTTTCATTTCATCTATTGAACACTTGAGAAGAGCTGTCTTGATCCCATTTCTACATATCTCTCGACTCCATTTTTGTAAAGTTTTTAAAAATGTATGTTTTTGAATCTCTTTCTTTCTCTTCCTCCACCGTTTTGGCTTGGCATCTGATTTGGTGGATTTACTTTGGCATTTTAGTCTGCTTAAAAATGCAAGTTGTGTTATTTATTGGTCACCTTTTAAAATTTAGGTCATGGAACAAAAAGAAAAGGAAGCTGAAGAGATGCAGGCAATGTTGCAGTTGGAATGTGAAAAGTACAAGACAGTTCTTGCAGAAACAGTAAGTTTTACTGTTTGTTTCCATTGGAGTCTGGTGTTCAAACTGTTTATTCTTCTAAAAGAATTAAAGTATTTCAACAAAATTGCCTGCAGGAAGGAATTTTGCAGAGGTTGCAAAGCAGTGTTGAAGAGGAGGAAGGCAAATGGAAGATGAAACTGGAAGAATCACAGAAGACATTAATGCAGGTATCCAACTTGAACAATAACTTGCACTGACTTCTGGAATACAAGTTTGCAAAGACCAATTCATTTTATTTTAAGTTATTTGGCAATTGGCCTGCTTCTCTTTTGATTCGGTGTGCAATGTAATGTTAAGTATTTACTCATGGATCAAGGAAAACACTCCAAAGAATGTGAAAAACGGATATTCCCTCTTAATTTCCCCTCGCTTCACCAAAGAGTGGTCTTCATAATATTTTACTGGTATTTTTGATTTTGATATTAGAATCTCTTGCCAATTAATGTTATTTCCCAAACTGAACATCAGATTTCTTTTACAAATATTCAAATATTCTACTTTGTCTTTTTATGGAAGTGGAGGCAAAAAGAAGGCTTAAGAGGAAACATACCGTCGGGAAAAGAAAATGTAAACAGCTCAAACCATTACTGGAGGTTCATTCAGTGATCAAAGTAGCTTCACTTGCAGTTAGATTAATTTTCATCTAATCTTGTTGAAGACTAGACCAAGTGGACCCGTTGGGCCCATTCCTCGTAGAGGGGGAACAGGGAAGGGGAGAGGGTGTCGCCACTGAGTGAGCCCTGGACTCAAAGCCTCTCCTGTATTGGTGTAACACCCTCAACCCCCCCCCCCCCCCACTCAATGCCCTTTATCCCCCCACTGACCCTCTCCATCACCCCTACCCCACCCCCACCCTCACTCCCCCAGCCCTGCTTCCACCCCCATTCCCCCCTCCCCACCCATATTCCCCCTCTCCTGACCCCCACTCTCTCCTGCCCCACACTGTCCCCCGACCCCCTCCTCCCCCGACCCCCTCCTCCCCCGACCCCCTCCTCCCCCGACCCCCTCCTCCCCCGACCCCCACCTCCCCCGACCCCCACCTCCCCCGACCCCCCGCCCCCACTCTCCCCCCCTCCGACCCCCACCCCCACTCTTCCCCTCCTACCCCCACCTCCCCCCACCCACTCGGCCGCCACACGCACTCCCCTCCGTGGAGCCGTTGGCTGCAAAAGGCATTTACCGGTGCCCTTGCGTTTAACGCTGACTGCTGACGTGCGAGTCTCTGCCGGGGCGGGGATGGGGCCGGGGCTGGGCAAGATGAGAGGGGAGAGAGGTGAGGGGGGAGGGGGGACGACTGAGTGCGGGCGGGTGGCGGCGCTGCCGGCGACCATCTTGTTTTGGCGAGTGAGGAGCAATTGAAGTCGAACGTGGAGCATTGTGACGTCATACACTGAGGAGTTTCAGGAAATGGGTTAGAAAGTGATTTTTTTAACTTTAAAATGTCTGTAGCTTTAAAAATGTAGCTTCAATTTGAATGAGAGTTGTTAGAGATTATGCCCAGGATAATGGTGAAAAACGTGGCAAAAATTGTGGCGATATGGTGTACCACATGGTGTACTGTTTTTGCTGTGCGAAGCATCAAAGTTATGGTGTGCACAAACACACATACAGAGAGTTTTAGTAATATAATTTATAATATATAGATAGATAATTGGGAAAGATTCTAGAATCCAGAAAATAAAAACAGTGCACAATAAATACCATGTAGATATTCTGGTTAAAATGGTAATTGAAGGGTCATGCCCTGTATTTTCCTGTTCCTGCATCGTAGTATTTTGTATTACAGCCCTTGAAAATTTCATCGAGGTAGGAGTTAACATGATTAGGATGACTTGGAACACCTCGATAATAGAGACACCTCACATCAGACTTCTATGAAGACTACAGCTCTGTTTTCAATAATACCATTATCCCATCCAAGCTCATCTCCAAACTCGTGGAACTTGAGTCAGCACTTACCTCTGCAACTGGATCCTCAATTTCCTGACCTACAGACCACAGTCAGTGAGGATAGGTGACAAATCATCCTCTACAATAATCTTCAACACTGGTGCCCCGCAAGGAGGTGTCCTCAGCCCTTTTCTTTACTCCTTAAACACCCATGACTGTGCAGTCAAATACCAATCCAACTCAATTTCAAATTTGCAGATGACACCACGGTAGTGGGCTGGATATCAAATAATGATGAGACTGAGTACAGGAAGGTGCCAAGACAACCTTTCCCTCAATGTCAGCAAGATAAAGCAGTTTGTGATCGCCTTGAGGAAGCAAAGTGGGTACACATACATTGATGACGCCGAAGTAGAGATGTTTGAAAGCTTTAAGTTCTTCGGAGTAAATATCACTAGCAATTTGTCCTGGAACAGCCATATTGAAGCAATGAACAAGAAAGCACACCAACGCCTCTCCTGCATGATGCAGCAAGAACATCTGGACAACCTACTTCTTGTTTTTCTTCCTTGGGACCACCCATTTCAAATGGTATTAGCATGAACAAGGGATTTGATGGGGCATGGATGTGGTGGGCCAAAGGACCTGTTTTTGTGATCTTATCTCTTTTTTCCTCTGCCTGCATGTGCTTAAGCTGCAGATGACCAACACCTCCTTAAACTTGTTATCTTCATAGTACTCGGCCTTGTGATACAGCCAGGTGTTGCTACCTTTTCAATACTAGGACTCTTTCTGTGATGGTGGTATCTGCATTGTGGCTAAGGATGTAAGGAGATCCTGAAATAGGGTGTGCATTCAACCAAATTGACTTGCCACACCACATTTTGTTACCTAACATTTAGCATAAATAGAATTTAATTCAGCAGGTCTGCTTTTACAAATATCTATCTAAATCTGACAAAAATATGTAAATTGTATTTCAGCTACATGAGTAGGTTTTAATCTTCAGACACTTTAAAAATTTGAGGCAAAGTTGTCCAATTTATTATGTTTTATATATTATATTTTAGATGCAATCATCACTCCACAAATTGGAACAAGAATTGGAAACAGCGAAGCATGAAAACACAGAAACTGAAAGTGTAGGTGAATCATTATTGGACATTTAGGAACCTGAAGTAGCTTTGTGTATTTTTGAATATTGCTGACTTGTGTTTGTAAATTATTTCGAGAAATCATTCTAGGGACAGGCTGACAGTGTGGTTGCAAGAGGATTGGAGGGGAAAGTTGGTGAGGTCAGAGGGAGAGGGTAGGGCATTGTTGAATCACAGCTTTGACAGACAAAATGTTATGTTGTATTTCAACAGATTGAAATCAGGAGTTGGTCATTACAAAGGATAAGGAAGGACTGGAAGTAGCATATTTGTAACAAATTCATTTGGATTGGGTTTGAGAATTTGTTTAGGAGTGTAGGCTTAGAGATAGGGAAGAACGTTAACTGGCTTAAGAGATGTTTCCAGATAAAAGGAGAATGGCAAACTGATTTAGTGATGGCCACATATTTACTGCAATAGTTACACCAGGCAGATTTTGGAATATATAGCTTGACTGAGGTCTTAAATTAAGTCCAAGATGTCACCATCCATGAGCCATCCATTGTTATGCAACCACAATCATCCTCATAAAGTTTGAAGGCCTTGTGTGCTAGTGCATTCTGCAGTGACACAGAGGACTGAGGTCCATGGGTCGACAAGAATTCCAAAGGGTATAGTGAGTGGGATGGAAATTTATTGTTGAGGTTCACCCCCTTATTGATTTAATGGATGGGGAGATAAGCAAGAGAAAAATGAGATTCAATCTCCAGAATTAGTTGTCCCCTATTGGGTGGTAACTGTCCCCTAACTATGGCACAGTTACCACCCAACATGTGGAAAATTGTCCGAATCTAGTAGGAAAAATCCAATCCAGTTTAATTACTGCCCAGTAATTAACTAGAGTCCTATTTACTACTCGGAGTCCGAGTTACTACTCTCATCAACAAAGTGATAAAAGCTGTCATTGACTGTGCTGTTGAGTGATATTTACTTGCCAATAACCTAATTACTGACATTTGTCTAGGTTAAATTTCAGCAGGACTACTTGGCTTCAGAGCTCATCACAGCCTCGGTCCAAACGTAGACAAGATAGCTGAATTTTGGAAGTGGGGATGACTGCCTTTGGTATCAAGATAGCATTTTGCTGTGTGCAGCATCAAGCTACCCCAGTAAAACTAAAATTAATGAGTGCCCCAGTCATTGGAGTTGTACCTTACATAAACATGGATGGTGGTGATTGTGAGAGGTCAATCATCTGAGTCCCAGGACATCACTGCAGGCTTTCCAGGAAGCAGTCATTATCGGCACAACCTCCTCTTCATCTTCATTGACCTTCCTTCCATTAAAGAGATAGGTTTGCTGATTTGGCAGTGTCCAATGTGATTACATGCTTCTCAACAAATAAAATAGTCCAAGGCTGCATTCAGTAAGACCTAGACAACATTTGGCATGTGCTGATAAATAGTGAGTCGGAACAGGCCCTTTGGCCTAACTTGCCCTCGTCGACCAACATACCCCATCTACACTAGTGCCACCTGCCTGCGTTTGATCCATATCCCCCTAAATCTATCTTATCCATGTACCTGTCTAAATGTTTCTTAAACGTTGCAATAGTACCTGCTACCACTACCTGCTTGTTCCGACAGCTTGTTCCATACACCCACCACCCTTTGTGTATATTAAAAAAAAGTACTCCTCAGGTTCTTATTAAATCTTCCCCCCCCCCCCCCCCCACCCACATCACTTTATATCTATGTCCTCTGGTTCTTGAATGAGCATCTCCAACAAGCTAAATTATCACAGCTTTTCCTTGACATTAAATGGCATTCCCAGCACCAGTTACTCCACTATAACTATCCTAGAGGCCAATTCAACTGGATCAGCCTTTTAAATACCATGATACAAGACCATATGTGTCCTGAGGCAAGCTACTGCCCTCCTAACATGCCAGGCAGATAAATGAATGATGATCATCATAGAGAAATTGACTAAATTCTCATACTGATCACCTTATTTTTCTGTATATAGGTCTTGAAAGTAGAAGAGCCCTGAATTAATGGACAAAGATTATTTGGTTTCCTGTCTTATGTATTCAATAACTTCATGTCTTTTGTGTTTAATATAATTTATCAGTTTTGCATTTAATTCTGATCCTCAGAGCAGATCCACCTTGTGTAATTAAAAGGTTATTCTACTGTGAATTTAACAGCTGCATGAATGTAATCTCATACTAATGACTTGCACTGTTTAGATAAGTAAGTGGCTCAAAAATCTGCTTTTTACATATTATTTGTACCAAAACCAATATAATTCTTGCAGCTAAGAAAACGGAACAATCATATTGCATCTGAGTTGGAGAGGGTGGAAATGGAGAGGGCCACTTGTGTAACTGAAGTCAGAGAAGTGAGTCTTACTTTAATTGACTGCCTTAATGTCAATGTTTTCCTCTACGCTATTGAAGTTCAGACATTTTTTTAGGATTGTTGTAACTGCAGAAAATTAACTAAACTGATGGTGACCTTGCACTTTTCAAACAGTGCATATTGAAAAATAATTTCCATCACACAACAATCAAAAAAGCTTAAAACTGCAACAGTATATTAACCTAATTTAAATATACATGCAGCCATCCCATGAACAGATTAAATTGGGTTTTAAACTTCATTTCAGCTCAAAGTTCTGTTGACTGAATTACAGAAAAAACTTGATGATTCTTGTGCTGAAGCAATAAAGCAGAATGAAGAACTAAGTTTGGTAAGAAAATTGTAACTGTTTATACTTTTTTGTAAAGGCATTAAGTAGATTTAATGGCAGTGGATAATTGTGCACGATGTGCCCTGTACCAACAGACAATGCTGGGAAAGTTCAACAGATAAGGCAGCACCTTTCCTCATGCTGCCTGACCTGTTGAGTTTTCAGATATTTTATAGAACACAGAACAGACCAGCACAGGAACAGGCCCTTTGACCCACAATGTGTTGAACATGATGAAAAGATAAACTAAATTTAATCTGTTTGCACGTTATCTATATCCCTCCATTTCCTGCATATTCATATGCCTATCTAAAAGTTTCTTAAATGCCACTATAATATATGCCTCCACCACCACCTCCTGGCAGCACATTCCAGGCACCCATCAACCTATTTTTGTTTTAAACTTACCCAGCACATCTCTTTTATATTTTAGATTTTCAGCATCTGCAGTTTTTATTTTTTCACGCCCTATACCAATATACCTTTTAATTACCCGTTCAATTTTAATCCTTTGATTGGAATGAACAATTGCATAGCTTGAGATGATTCAATGCATTGAGTTTCTGTTTAAACTCTTCAGTTTTTATATCGGAAGTAAATATCATACCTAATGATCTGTCTTGTGGATACATGTAACTGAGTGCAGTGCAATCCAATAACAATTTAAACTAAACTGAATTGGTTAAAGTTTTTATCAGGAGGGATATGATCATTTTGATATTTCCTAAGACATTGAAATCCTTGTACAGGATTAATATCACTGAACTGAAATGAAATGTCTTTACATGCAGATTGAATAGTTCAGTCAGAAGAAGGGTTTTGACCCGAAACGTCACCCATTCCTTCTCTCCTGCATTTTGTATCTATCTTCAGTTCATTCTAAAATATAAGTAGGATTTAAGAACTGCACAAACAGAATTTGATGATAATCAGATGAAATCGATATTCATTTTTGTTAAATGAGACAATGGGAATAATAGAAATGTGTTTGGCTCGGCTTTTGCTCAATGCATCTGTCCCTTTGCTAAAGCTTAGCCTGTTAAAACTCTAGTTGATAAGTTATATACAGAACTTAAGACTCCTGTTACGATTATCTTGTCGTTTGTGCTGATTTTGTTAATATCAGTTTCAGGAAAGAATGGATGGTGTTCCATCTCTTTAGATTTTTAAGTTGATGGGGAAAATATCAGCCAAGGTTCCCAGTACTATTTGCTTTTTGGAAAAGTGGTAGGAGCAGAATTAGGTCATTTGGCCCATCGTCTACTCCGCCATTTAATCATGGCCGATCCATCTCTCCCTCCTAACCCCATTCTCCTGCCTTCTCCCCGTAACCCCTGACACCTGTACTAATCAATAATCTATTTATCTCTGCCTTTAATGATATCCATTGACTTGGCCTCCACAACATTCTGTGGCAAAGATTTCCACAGATTCACCACCAAAGTTAATGTTTGAAGTGCATAAATGTATTAAAATATGAATTACTCCAAATTTAGTTGTGATTTTGCCCTGCAGTCTGAATAACCAACCGTTGAGTGTCCATTAAGAGTGATTGAAGGTGAGATAACTGAAAGTTGCTTGGCACTAACAGAAACATTCCTTGTGAGAGGAATAATGATTTTAGGAGAGGGGGAGGATAACTGGTGACTAGGATCAAATTAACTAAACATAATTCTATCTTGTTTTTACCTGTAGCTTAAAAGTCAGTTAAATGAAACATCAATGAGACTGAAGACTGAACAGAACGAGGCACAGAAAGTTGTATCGAACCTATATGAGGTAAGATTATAGTGTGTGATATAATGAATACTTTACAAACTATGAAAGAAAGAACAACTACGATTACTTTGTTACTCAGCAAGTTAGACCTTATCTAAACATGATTTTCTGTTTTGTTTAGTATTTGCTGTATTTGGTGTATACATGTGCACTCCAAAACTTAAACGTATAACCGTTAGTGTCATTTAAGCATGAGAAAAGTGGAAACCAGGCACTAAAGTTAATATCTGGAGGAACAGATTTTAAACACAGAGCCTATGTTATACTTTGGTTGTCAACTCCGAAGTATTTAAGTTATGGTCTCCATTAAGAACAGGGTATTGAAACATTGAAGATGATGCATAAAAATATATGTATAAGGATACCAATGGAACTGACATTATAACTATTAAAGCTAACCAACAGGATTGATGTTTTATAAGAAAATAACTGCAGATGCTGGTACAAATCGATTTATTCACAAAATGCTGGAGTAACTCAGCAGGTCAGGCAGCATCTCGGGAGAGAAGGAATGGGTGACGTTTCGGGTCGAGACCCTTCTTCAGACGTTGATGTTTGATTGATGTTTTGTCAGTCCAGGAAAGAGAAAGCTGAATTTTGACTGAATAGTGGTTGTCCAACAATAATCAATATGGGATCATAGTTGTTAAGTTGTTGGATAATGTCCAGAGGTAGGAGCATTAATCCAGTGATATGTTTCAATTCGGGAGTGACAATAATTCAATCTGATATGAAAATTTTATCATCAGTGAGACTAACTGTGAAATTTTAAGATATAATAAAAGTCTCGTTGCTTCTCCGATTTCCTTAAGAAATTGCTGTCTTTTTCTGGTCAGATTAATAATATTAGATCCACCCTAACTGTCTCCTCACTTTTGTCAAATTAAGGATGGACAGTAAATGCTGGAATCATCAGCATATATATATTTAAAAGTCAGTAATTCAGAGATATCCAGGAAGATTAGGGAATAGAACTTTAATTGCTTCACTTTCAGAAGACAAATTGAAGATTGACGTGAACACTTTTGTTTTCCGATCGTGTCCACTCATTGGGTACAGCTACAAATTAAAACTGTGCCTGATGTATATGACGGAACAGGCTAAATCTGAATATTCCCATTCTCTAAAAACTTCATGTAGTTTTTCTTGGATTTTCATAGATTGGTGATTTTGATATTTCTATTTTACAGGCTCAAGAATCTTTGAACGTTATTCAAGCAGAGGTCGCAAGAACTATAAACGACGAGATTGTTGTAGAAAATAGTGATGTTCCAGAAGTAAAAGTGCGTATGAATCTTAATGAGTTATTGGCATTTGGTTGTATTCCAATTAATGTCATAATTGAGTACAAGCAAAATTAACTCTACACCCCTGGATTTTATGTTGATATGTAGCTCTGATCAGTTATTATTCAACTTAAATAGAGTGGGTCCTGGAGTATCGTTTACCACTGAAATGCAGGTTCCCAGAAATCATTGACAGCTGCTAAAGACCCAGATTCCGATTCTGATCAGTTTATTGTCATACACATCAGGGTGCAATGAAATTTCTTGTTCACATGAAGCTCACTGAACAAACGGCTTTACATACAGTGAGTAAGAAGGAACTGCAGATGCTGGTTTAAACCAAAAAGCTGTTGGAGTAACTCAGCGGGACAGGCAGCATCTCTGGAGAGAAGGAATGGGGGACGTTTTGGGTCGAGACCCATCTTCAGACTGGTTAGGGATAAGGGAAACGAGATATAGAAGGTCATGTGGAGAGATAAAAAAACTGAATGAAAGATATGCAAAAAAAGTAACGAAGATAAAGAAAACAGGCCTTTGTCTATTACATAATATCTAATGTCTATTGCAAACGCACTGACTCCCACAACTATCTCGACTACACTTCCCACCCTGCTTCCTGCAGACTATCCCCTACTCCCAATTCCTCTGTCTACGCTGCACCTGCGCCTAGGATGAGGTGCTCCATACTAGAACATCCGAGATGATCTCATTCTTTAGGGAATGGGGGTTCCCCTCTCCCATAATAGATAAGGCCTTCACTCGTGTCTCCTCGGTACCCCGCAGCTCCACCCTCGCTCCCCCTCCCCCTAATCGCAACACAGACAGAGTCCCCCTAGTCCTTACCTTCCACCCCATCAGCCCATCGCATACAACATATAATCCTCTGAAATATCCGCCACCTCCAACGGGATCCCACCACTAGCCACATCTCCCCATCTCCACCCCTTTCCGCCTTCCGCAGAGACTGTTCCCTCCACAACTCCCTGGTTAACTCATCCCTTCCCACCCAAACCACCCCCTTCCCCTGCAACGGCAGAAGATGCAACACCTGTCGCTATACCTCCTCCCTCGACTCTGTCCAGGGACCCCGACAGTCCTTTCAGGTGAGGTAGAGTTTCACTTGCACCTTCTTCAACCTCATCTACTGTATCCGTTTTTCAAAATGCGGACTCTTATACATCGGCAGTAGTACAAAATAAATTCAAGTGCGATAACAGAATAGCACACTTTGGTAGAATTTGGAGTAACAAGGCAGTGGCAGCATCTCTTAGAAAGGGATGTGAAAAAAGTGATTTGTTCAGGAATGGAGAAGAAACTTCTTTAATGTGGATAACCAGGTATTCAAGCTCCTGCGTTTTCTCAGAAAAGCTACAAGAGAGAAGGGGAATGGCCAGGGTAATAGAGATACTTGACGATACTTTCAGGCTTCCTGATGCAATGCACTGTGAAGATAGACTGGATGGAAGGGGGTGACGAGTCTGCGATGGACTGAGCTGAGTTCATCACTCTCTGCCGGTTCAGATGGTCAAGAGCAGAGCATTTGCCATACCGAGTTGAGATGTATCCCATGGGAATACTTTCCGTAGCACACCATTGTAAGTTTGAGAATTCCTCGTGAACATGCCTAATCTTCTCGGAATGTAAAATATGCTGATGTGCTTTTTTGATCCAGCATCAGTGTGAAAGGATGTCAAGGAACTTGATGCGACCGACCATCTTGATATCAGCTCCAAGACAGGACTATGTTCACCCCCTCAATTTCTTTTGTCAACAACCAACTCTTTTGTCTTGTTGACAAGAGGAGTTGGGTTGTTTATCCGGCAACATGACACAAGATTCTCTATCTTTTTCATGTACTTCTAATTGTTGCTGTCGATTCGGTCTCCAATAGTGGCCGGCGGCAAACTTCAAGATTGAGTTAACGCTGATTGATTGGTCACAGTCATTGACGGACGAGGAGTAGAGCAAGGGACTGAGCCCACAACTCTTGAGCTTTGCCAGTATTGAGGGTCAGGATGATGTTGATGTTCGGGTACTGGTATCAGTTCTGGCTGTACTCTGGACATTTTCTGGGTCTGGCTACACATCAGACTAGCTCTGAACCGGTGGTTCATATTCAGGGCTAACGGGTGAGCCAGATGCCAAATGATCAGTATTTCCCAACCATTGGATGGTGGATTATTGGAGTTTCATTGTATCTGGATTAGCTACGAATATCATACCAAAAAGCCAGCTTACTTTGAATTCATGATTGAATAATTATTCACTTGTTCTACCATTTTTCAGGAACAGTTAGATATCAAGAAGAAGACTTCAGAGGATCTCAATCAGAATATAATTCAACTTCAGCAGCGACTAGAAGCTTTGACGCATCAGTTCTCAAAAGGAAGGGAAAACTCTCAAAATGTTATTTTCCAGCTTGAACAAAAGGTATAAAACACTGAATTCCTTCTGCATTCTGACTTTGCTTTTTTGGGGTTCTAACTTGATGTGTGCATGAGCTTTTTGACGGTACATTTTGTTGTGGAAACTGAGTGAAGCAGTGACGAAAATAAAGAGTGAAGGAATCAATAGCGTAACAAATATTTGCAGAGATATGAAGCCGATAATGAGTTTAAATTGGCTTGAATTGAAAAATGTAAGTGTACATTGGAATAGATACATGATCTTTTTCAATGCTATTTTAAAAGATTAAATATCATTTTTTATCAATATTTACATAGGTAAAGTCATGGAGTTGTATAGCATGGAAACGGACCCTTCAGCCCACTGCCAGTTTGCTGACTATCATGTTTATCTATACTAATCCCATTAGCCTGCATTAGTTCCATATCCCTCTATGCCTTTCTCATGCAAGTGTCTGGTCGGATAGTTCTTAAATGTTACCGTTCCTGACTCCACCACTTCCTCCGGCAACTTATTCCAAACACTAACTATTTGTATGAAAATAAATTACTCCACAGATCCCCTTTAAACCTCTTGCCTCTCTCTCTGTGAACATATGCCCTCTAGTTTTAGACACCCCTCGCATGGGAAACAGAATCTGGATGGAAATCTTCCTCGTCCTTGCCTCATAGTAGTAGTTTCATAAAACTCCCATCAGGTCATTTCTCAGCCTCCTTGGCTCAATGGAAAACAAATCCAGCCTATCCAATCTCTCTTCATAACCCAATCTCTCCAATCTGAGCAATATCCTCTTGGATCTTTTCTCTATTCCCAATTGCATTCAAATTTTGTAATTGAAGAATAGAAGAAAACTTAATTTATTGAATAGAACTTAGATTGCTAAAAGCAATGTAGCGATTATGGGAACTTACTGTATGCAAATTGAATACCAGATTTTCTACATTTCAATGGATACTGTACTTCAGAAATACTTGCTTTATAACTAGCTTTGTGTCATTCTGAAAGAGATGAAAGGTGCTGCAGAGATGCAAATCTTTTCTGTTCTGCTTTTTAATAAATATCTTTAACCCTTCCCTTCTATTTTACCATCAGTTACTATCCCTCAATAATATCAATCAGAAAAGGCTGTATTGTTCGCACTAATACTACTGAGACCCAGCCTATGACATCCACTGTCTTGACATCTCCCAAAGTTGTTTAAGCTTCTCCCAAATTTACTTTTTTTTAATCAAACTGATAAACGATTCCATTAGAATCGACTAGACAATTCCACACGCCTTGTTTTTTTGCCTCAAACCAACCAGGAGTTATCTTATCAAAGGCTTTAGAACATGGACATTTCATTTTGCATGGTTATATCTTGACCCCCCATTGTATCAAATTTTCACGCAGATTTAGACTTTTCAGCTTTTAAAAAGGAAGCAGATTTAGCTATTTTGGTTCGCATATGAAATTGACCTGCCTGTGAAATTATGGCATTTGCTGTTTAAATGGTGTCGGCTCAAATGCATGCAACTAGGTTGGTCTTCAGAGAGAACGCAGCAGATTAAGAAGGAAAGGAGTTCCCTTTCAGTTACAGCTGGCATGTCTGGCAATGGTACAATGCTAACCCTCTCTGGTGTACTCTGTAATCTGTGCTTGACCCAGGGAAGTCTTGATCTAGTTACAAAATCCAATGGGGTTCGTTATTCCAACTGAACTCCAGAAATTAAGTGACATGTCTGAAATTAAGTGACATGAACTGAAGGGTGTGCTCTTGGGGGTGGGGATGCAAACTTTACCTTTTTTGGGATTTGATATTTTCATTGGAAATTTTAAATATGATTGTGTTCTTCACATGTACGGTGCTTCCTCAAGAAAGTAGAATTGAGTTTTGTGGTATCATGCACCTAGTAACTATAAAAGTTGTTTTCTGCATTTACTTTTTAGGCAATTGGAGCCCAGGAGGAAGGAGCTTCTTTTTGAAGATGGTGCAACGGTTTGCACCATGATTTGCCAAATTAAAGCCTTATTTATGTTTTTTTCACCCTTTCTTAATGGTCAGACACTGAATAGGCCTTTACTTTTGTGTTTTTTTAAAATATTGAATTAAACTACTGATTTGAGAATATTGTAGGCAGCTTGAGAGTTTTTAGTTTTATAATATGCAATATCCAATCTGTACATTCCTAAATGCAAATAAGTTGTCTAAATTTTTCTTTGCTAAATGGACATTAACTACCATCAAATAATATAATTTGGGCTAAAGAGGGACTAACATAAATCTAGCAGCACATTTGCTTTTGGGTTAAATTAAATGTTCAGGGTGAGCTACTTCTAATTTTCAGCCTCAACTGCACTCCAATATTTTGTCACTAGCTTATCAAAAAGATTGAAGAATTTTATAAAATTGACACTCAATAAAGGGATGCTTGTTTCTCAGCCATGAGACTGAAACTTCATTCAGTAAAGCACTACTGTATTTTTTATGGTTTGGCGAGATAAAATGTTAATGTAAACAGCAGTATGCCAATTGTTTTTTATAGATGCTCCTCTTGAGGGTTGAATTGTAACATCCTGCAGTAAATATTGAATTGTCATTTATTGCTGACAAAATGGTACAAACTGTTTTTGTTTCTGTTAAGTGGGCTAAAAACACAATTGATATGTGATGCATTGGCTACATACTCAAGCTGCTAGTTTAAAAATAAAAGAATGGTTTATAGAAAATAAACAGTTCAATCAACACTGGTTTGACATTCACCTGCTTTCTTCAATGTAGAATTGAAACATAATGAAAACTGAAACATTTAAAGAGATGCCAATATTTTCTTTTATTCACAAAATGTTGGAGTAACTCAGCAGGTCAGGCAGCATCTCAGGAGAGAAGGAATGGGTGACCAATATTTTTTTGGTAAAGTTCAAATGGAGTGTTTTTGTCATGTGCACCTGATATGAACTAGAACAAATAAATTCTTACTTGCTGCAGCTTTACGGGTATATTAAATGCAACACAACAATAATAAATACACAGGTAGTTTTTTCTCTAATGTGGAGGTTGCACTTCTAAGAAACTATTAGGTATGGAAAATCGCATTGTAAAAACACTTGAGTCAAGAGATTTGGGGGCTTGAGTTTTGGACTCGCAGTAACAAATATTTTTCCACATAGTATTTTCAAAACTAACGGTCTTTTTAATAGCTCTGTTATTTCTGTTACTGCAAACTAAAAATACTAAAGGTACATTATTTAACAGAGTATCACTGCATAAGTGTTAATAGAAGCAATCACTTGCATTTTAAATGGCCACCGCAGTGAAAGTAGCAGATGTATTCTTAAGAGAGTATGATGTCTGTTCTCTGGAGGGAGGATACATGGAAACTTTATTTTCCCAAGATAGCTTTTTTTCTTCTTACCAATTTCTGAAGTAACTTAAGTGGTTCTCTAGAAGGCCCAAACTGCTGGGGTAACTCAGCAGTTCAGGCAGCATTCTGGAGAACATGGATAGAAGACATTTTGGGTCAGGTCCCTTCTTCAGTGGTATTCTAGTTCCAAATCAAATTTGTGTTATAACCAATTAGGCCTGCATAAAACAAATAGTGTTCCCTAATTCACCGATCGCATTATATCTGATTCGGGTTGTGGAAACATACATTATAGCAGAACTACCTGTATCATAAATTATCAGTCAATATAAGCATATTCGACCAGGATAGTGTAAAAATCAAAGCAGTTGAACAACCAGAGTAGTGCAAAGTCTATTGATTCAGCAAAGTTGAGGTTGTGTGTTATGGTTGGGTAGTGGTTCAAGAACTTGATACTTGTTGGGAAGAAGCGTTATTGAACCTGGACGTCATGTTTCTCAGGCTGCTGCACCACCTCCCCAAAGGTAGCAGCGAGAAGAATGTGGCCAGAGTGGTGTGGGTCTTTCGATATTAGCTGCCTTCTTGAGGCAAACGTCAACCACTCTTCAGATTTCTTTGTTATTGAGCATTCAAATTTTTTAACCAGGCTGTGATGCAACCCAGTCAGTATGCCCTCCACCGTGCGCACCAGTAGAGGATTGATAGAGTATTTGACAACATGCCAAAGCGTGCCCAGGGTCTTAAAGCAGTTGACTCTCTCTGCTGCCCACCCATTGATGAAGACTGGTTCATGGTCCCTCGGCTTTCCCTTCCTCCTCGGCTCCTTGGTCTTGCTGATATTGAGAGTAAGATTATGATTGTGGCACTGTTTAATCAGATTACCGATCTCCATCCAGTACCCTGACTCATCATTACCCGTTATTTGTCAAATAGCAGTGGTATTGTCTGCAAATTTACGGATGGCTTTAGAGCTATATCTGGTTGCACGGCAATGTGTACAGAGAGTCGAGCAGGGAACTGAGCCCACAGCCCTGGGGTGCCCCTGATGATCAGCGAAGAGATGATGTGGTTGCCAATCTGTATTGATTGAGGTCTGCTGATAAGGAAGGAGAGGTTCAGTTGCGTGGAGAAAAGCAGAGACACAATTCCCTGAGTTTGATGGTGAGTTTAGAGGGGTTGCTGGTGTTGAATGCCAAGCTATAGTCAATGGGCAACAGTCTGACGTACGACTTCCTGCGGTTCACGTGATCCAGCACAGAGTGGTGAGTCAGTGAGATCACATCTGCTGTTGATCTGTTATGTTAGTAGTGAATTGAAGTGGGTCCAGGTCATTACTGAAGCAAGAATTGATTTGCGTTTTAACCAACCTCTCAAAGTACTTCATCACAGTGGACATCAGAGCCAGTGGTCAGGAATTGTTCAGGTGTGTCACTGCTCCTCTTGGGCATCGGTCTTATGGAAGTCTTCCTGTTCTGTGGTCTCAAAATGTAAGTTCTGAAATGCAGTATGTTTTATCAAGGAGAGAAGACGAGGAAAGTACCAATAATTTTGACTCGTTATTCTATGTGTGTAATAATTTTGTGTAACATTTTTAATCAAGCAAAGGTTTTGATTGACAGATGCCACATAGAAACAGCCCTTCGGCCCACTGACTTTATACTAACCATCGAAGGTATCACAAAATGCTGGAATAACTCAGCAGGTCAGGCAGCATCTAGGAGAGAGGGAATGGGTGACGTTTCAGGTCGAGACCCTTCAGGTCTGAAGAAGGGTCTCGACCCGAAACGTCACCCATTCCCCTCTCTCCTAGATGCTGCCTGACCTGCTGAGTTACTCCAGCATTTTGTGATACCTTCGATTTGTACCAGCATCTGCAGTTATTTTTCTATACTATTATACTAACCATCGATCATCTGTTCACACTCGTAGTATGTTATACCACTTTTGCATCCATTCCCTGCACACTTTTGCATCCACTCCCTGCACATTTTGTGATAATGTCCAGTGTCTTTTTTTTCTGCCTTGAAATTCTTAAGAAAAATATGATTACAGCAGGTGAGCAATGAGGCTGTTAAATATTGTTTAAATACCAGGAACGGCAGGTACTGGTTTGCAGAAAAAGGTGCAATGTGCTGGAGTCATTTCAGCAGGTCAAGCAACACTCTGGAGAATGTTTTGGGTTGGGACACCTTCTTCGATACAAAGATGCTGACTTGAAATGTTGTCAATCCATGGTCTCCACAGATGCTGCATTACTCCAGCACTTTGCGTCTTTTCCTGTAAAACATGTTACCAGACTCGCATTGTCTGAAATATGCTGCCAAACGTCACACCTGGAACATCGTCTGTCCATTCCCTCCACAGATCCTGCCTGATCTGCTGAATGTTTTGTGTTTTGCTCAAGATTCCAGCATCTGCAGTTCGTCTCTCTATACTTGTCCTTCTGCTTTAACAGAAGGTGGCGCTGCTGCTCCTCCAGACTCATGAAAATTTTATCCAATTATTTATATTTTCCTCTACACCCCATGTTTCCTCAAGATAAGTTCAGTCGATTTTTTCCCCCTAGTTTTCTAATTTTTATCACTTTCTCATCTATCCAATTTTTGTGTCCTTGTTTATTGTAACTTGGTATAGTATTTTACTGCTGAAAAGATATCAAAGATTTGATGCATGCTCATTAATAGTTGTGGATCTAAGTTTCCATAGTTTCAGCCACGACCACTGCGGTCTGAAAAATCCAGATCTCATCAGGTTGGCCTTGGCTGTTCCCAAATCTATTCAATGATTATTGAGATAACCCGGTAACAATCGGGTTAGTGTGACTGGAATCAGCTCAAAGTCAATGTTTTTTTAATCAAAACAGATCAGGAAATACCAGGTGCTTGTGGGACAATACATTCTGATTATGCTGTAACTTTAATGGTGTTGCAGTAAATCATAGCTGGAGCCACAGCTATTTAGTGGTCAATGAGACTGAAAATTAGAGTCGGGTTTTATTGCTGTGAAGTTAAAGCACTTTTACATTTAGAAGATGATTAATATAGGACATAGATTAGTACAGCACAGGAACAGGTCCTTCAGGTGACCCATTGTGCCAAAGTAAACTAATCCCATCTACCTGCACATGGTCAACATGGTGGGTCGGCACCATGGAGGCGTGAACTGGGGTGGCAGTAGCGGCGAAGCCTCGTGATGATGGGGCCTTGGCGGTGGTGTAGCCTCGCGACGACAGCGATGCCTCGCGGGTTGACCCGTGGCCGACGGTCGATGAGAGTGGAGGAATCGCTGTGAGGGGGGAGGGGAAGAACAATGGAGGACCTGGCATGGGGGAACCGCCTGGAGGGGAGGTGGTGGGGTGAGAACAATGGACAATAGTGGGGGGGGGGGGGAGGAAGGACAATGGGGACTGTTGGGGGTGGGGGGCACAAAAGGGGAGCCGGCGTGCCTTGCAACTCAGCGCCGTAGGTGGCCGCTATTTGTATACATTGTGTATGCAAGCAAACAATCTCAGTGCCTCGTCACATGTGACAAAGTATTCCTATTCCTATAGTCACGGCCTGCTAATTGTCTAAATGCCTCTTGAATATTGCTCCCATATCTGCACTCTCCAGGCATCTACCACACTCTGAGTAGGGAAAATTACATTTCTCACACCTCCTTTAAACTTTCATCTCTCACCTTAAACAAATGTCATCTAATACATTTATAGCCTAGAAAAAAGACACTATCCTATCTATGCCACCTATCATTTCATATTCTAGCATGAGGTTTTTATAACTTATTGCCTCCAATTTTCCAGAGAAAACAATCCAGGTTTGTCCAACCTCTCCTTAGAGCTAACACCCTCTAATCCTGTCAAAATCCTGTAAACCTCTTCTGCACCCTCTCCAAAACCTCCACATCTTTACAATTCTTTGGCAATCAGACCTGCACGCAACATTCCAAATATGGCTTAAATAAAGTTTTGTACAGCTGGAGCATGACTTCCTGACTTTTTGACTCAATGCCCTGATATTTGAAAGCAAGCATACCATAAATCTTCATTATTACCCTCTCTCCTTGTAATGCCACTTTCAGAATGCTATGGATGTTCACCCTAAAATCTCTCTCATCTCGATGGTGTTAAGCCCCCAAGAATCCTTGTCAAATGCTTTACCAAATATGTGGAGACAACATTCACAGCTTTACCCTCATCAATCATCAGGATATTGATGTACATTATCCCCCTTATATTTGACCTCCCAAAATGCAAAACCACACACCTATCAGGAATAAACGTGATCTGGATTTCTCTGACAAATTAAAATCGGATCAATATCCTGTCATTTGACCACCTTCCTCACTCTCCTCAGCTCCACCATTTTTTAACGTTGGCAAACTTCCCAAACACGCCACCTAGATTTATCCAAATCATTAACAACATGTCAGTGGAGGTCCCAGCATCAATCCTTGCACAACTGTTCTGGACTTAGTCTAACAATCAGAGAGACAACCCTTCACCAGTACCCTCGGTCCTCTTTGACCAAGCCAATTTTGGATCCAGTTCACCAAACTTCCCTGGATCCTATGTGAGTCAATCCACTAAGCCAGCTTACCACAAGAATCCTTGTCAAATGCTTTACCAAATATATGGAGACAACATTCACAGCTTTATCCCCATCAATCATCTTTGGATGAAGGGATTAAAAGTACCATTAGCAAATTTGCAGATGATACAAAGCTGGGTATCACCTCTTCCCACCCGGTTTCCTGCAAAAAAACGGATGCATGGCAGATGCAGTTTAATGTGGATAAGTGTGAGGTTATCCACTTTGGTGGTAAGAATAGGAAGGCAGATTATTATCTGAATGGTGTCAAGTTAGGAAAAGGGGACGTACAACGAGATCTGGGTGTCCTAGTGCATCAGTCACTGAAAGGAAGCATGCAGGTACAGCAGGCAGTGAAGAAAGCCAATGGAATGTTGGCCTTCATAACAAGAGGAGTTGAGTATAGGAGCAAAGAGGTCCTTCTGCAGTTGTACAGGGGCCTAGTGAGACTGCACCAGGAGTACTGTGTGCAGTTTTGGTCTCCAAATTTGAGGAAGGATATTCTTGCTATTGAGGGTGTGCAACGTAGGTTTACTAGGTTAATTCCCGGAATGGCGGGACTGTCATATGTTGAAAGACTGGAGCGACTAGGCTTGTATTCACTGGAATTTAGAAGTATGAGAGGGGATCTTTTCGAAACATATAAGATTATTAAAGGGTTGGACACGTTAGAGGCAGGAAACATGTTCCCAATGTTGGGGGAGTTCAGAACCAGGGGCCACAGTTTAAGAATAAGAGGTAGGCCATTTAGAACGGAGATGAGGAAACACTTTTTCAGTCAGAGAGTTGTAAATCTGTGGAATTCTCTGCCTCAGAAGGCAGTGGAGGCCAATTCTTTGAATGCATTCAAGAGAGAGCTCGATAGAGCTCTTAAGGATAGCGGAGTCAGGTGGTATGGGGAGAAGGCAGGAACGGGGTACTGATTGAGAATGATCAGCCATGATCACTTTGAATGGTGGTGCTGGCTCGAAGAGCCGAATGGCCTACTGCTGTACCTATTGTCTATTGGCACTTCCTCAAAGTCTATCAAATTTGAGAGCGGGCTTTCTACACAAAACCATGCCAAGTTTTGCAAATTAATTTTTTTCAAATGTAAGGTGGTCCTGTCCCGAAGAATTTCCTCCTATAATTTTCATACCACTGATTTAAGGTTCACTATCCTAAAATGTCCTTGTTTTTCCTGCACAAAGTAACAATATTAGCTATTCACCATTTGATGCTACCTCATTTGTTAAAGAGGATATAAAAGTGGTACAATGGTGAACCGGTAGAGCTGCTGCCTCGTGGCAGAGACGTTTAATACTAACCCCAGATGCTGTCTTTGTGGAGATTGCACATTCTCCCTGTGACCACATGAGTTTCGTCCCACATTCCAAAGGCATCAGGTTTGTAGGTTAATGGCCTCTCTAACTTTCCCTTGTAGAGGGAGTAGATGAGAAAATGGAATAACAGAACTAATGTAAAGAGATGATTATTGGTCGGCAGGGTCTTGCTGGGCCGAAGGGCCTGTTTCTGTGCTGCATCTCCAAAATCGATGTCTGTCAAAGCCCCAACAATCTTTTCCCTTGCCCCATTGAATCCTGGGATAGATTCCATAGATTGTAACATTTCTCAATACACATTATTCCTCCTCCTCAATATTGGCATACTCTAGAATATCAACAGACCCCTCCCTTATCTCACCTTCATCCATAAACTCCCTCACTTGTCCTTAAGAGGACCTACCCTTTCCCTACCTACCCCCTTGCACGTAATATTAAATGCTGTGGGTTCTCCTTAATTTGACTTGCCTGTTTTAGCCATCCCAATTCTTTGTTTAAGTTCTTTCCTGCTTCCTTTATATTCCTCAACTTCATAAACTTTGCAAATGCTTCTTTTTCTATTTGATTCAACTTGCAATATCTCTTGTCAAGCAAGGTTCTTGAACTTTGCCAGCCTTGTCTTTCATTCTCGCGGGAATATGCTGGGCCCGAACTCTTAATCAACTGGCCTTTAAAGGATTCGCACCAGTCAGTAATGAATTTGCACTCAATCAGCTGCACCTAATCTATTTACCCCAATTCTCATGTAATACTGTTAAACAGAGAATGTGGATCAGGACCCAAGGTAGACCTTAACTACTTCCTCTGGCAGCTTGTTCCATACACCCAACACCTAAACCAGCATCTGCAGTTCCTTCCTACACACACCATCTGAGTGAAATCTTTCTCCTCTCGCCTGAAACCTATGCCCTCTAGTTCTTCAGTTCTTCATACTCTTAACCTCTGAAAAAGAATCTGTTCATGCATCCTCTCCATTCTCCTCATCACTCCAAAGACGTACAGGTATGTAGGTTAATTGGCTGGGTAAATGTAAAAAAAAAATTGTCCCTAGTGGGTGTAGGATAGTGTTAATGTACGGGGATCACTGGGCGGCACGGACTTGGAGGGCCGAAAAGGCCTGTTTCCGGCTGTATATATATGATATGATATGATATGATTTTATATAGGTCCAAGAGTGCTGATTATTTCCTTGCATGGCTCACAAAGGGGGATTTCACAGCATGCAGAAACCACCCAACATGACGGAACATTGTTCTTGGCCCCTGCTGCATCTACTACCTAGCGTTTGTTAATTTAACATGTTCACGATTGGAATCTGCTGCAAATTCTGAAACTCCACATGAAATACATTTTAAATAGAATGTGACAAAGTAAACTAGACAGAACAGGGAACAAGGGGAAATCACCTGTCATGCTAATATTGCAACAAGTCCCTTTAAATCTGCACCTGGAAATGAAGGAAGAAACGACTGCTGATGTCGACTTATGGAAATTTTATCACTGACAGCTGCAGCAGGGGAATGTTTGGGGCAATTTCTCTGCTGCTAATATTTACAAATGCCCGATTATGTTTATTACCATCAGCCTTGTAATAATTTTCACCTTAAAAAAAAATGCTTCATTTGACTATCGCCTTGCATCATCAGTGCATGAAAATTCATATGTAATCATCAGTCTGAAAGAAGAATTAAAATGTGCGAGATTAGGAAATGTGCTAAATGTGCTATATCACCTTGTGTGAGAGAGAATGTTTATTTGTCATCCGTTCTGACAATAGAATAATGACATTCTTGCATGCAGCAGTTTTGTAGGCCTGTAAACATAATATACACATTTTTAAAAATCCAATAAATTAGTAACTAATGTGAGTGCGAAATCAACGTCTTTAGTTCAACCAAGGACCGTCCACAGAAGTTCATAGTTATTGAAGTTAGTATTATGTAGTGTTCAATAGCCTAATGGTTACTGGGAATAAGCTGTTCTTGAACCTGGAGGTCATGGTTTTCAGACTACTGTACCTTTTTCCTGATGGTGGTAATGAAATGAGAGCAAAGCCAGAGTGGTGTAGGTCTGTGATATAGGTTGCCTTTTTGCCTCCTTTCAATGGTGGAGTGGTCCGGACGTGATGGATGGGGCAGTCAACCATTGAGATGATAACGATGAGACTTAACATTTCATTTATACTATGGATTTTGTGATGCAAGTGCTTGCTTAGATTCGGAAGCAGCTTGTTGCTCAGACTTGATCTGAATAACGCTGAACTTTTTTCCTCAGTCTGAAGAAAGATCCCAACCTGAAAAGATACCTGTTCATTCCCTCCATCGATGCCACCTGATCCAGCACTTTATGTTTTGCTCAAGATTCCAGCATCTGCAGTTTCTTGTCTGTCTCAGCCTTTTGTACATTAGTTTGATAATAGGAGGAAGACACAAAATGCTGGAGTAACTCAGTGGGACAGGCAGTATCTCTGGAGAGAAGGAATGGGTGACGTTTTGGTCGAGACCCTTCTTCAGTTTAATAATAGGTTGTGTCTATTGCAATAATAACAATAGCAAATTATTAAATTAAAGGTGTTTGTGTGTTTTAAGCAACAGGATTCATAAGGTCTCTCATGAAGTTCCTTAATGTAGTGCCATGTATTGAATGGAGTCAATTGTAATACTTAATTTAGTTTTTAATGTATTTTGTGCTAATGCATAATTAGGATGTGATGGATATCCTTTGGCCATTGGTACAATAGAGTGAATTATATGTATTTAACACTGAGCACTGCAGATAAATTTATTCATTCAAACAATTTCATGTTTCCAGATTATCGTCTGGTGAGCCTTACACCGGTGGTGGGAAAGTTATTTGAAGTAATTCTGAGGATCAGCAGTTAGTTTTGTTATTTGTTTAGTTTAATTTATTATTGTCACATGTACTGAGGTACAATGACAAGCGTTGTTATGTACTATCCAGTCAGCAAAAAGACTGTACATGATTACAATAAAGCTGTCCACAGTGTACAGATACAGGATAAAGGGAATAATGTTTAGTGAAAAGAGTTGGGACCTAATGTTACCATTGTATTAAACATAAGTTAGGCCACATTGTATGCAGTTCTAGTTGCCTTACCACAGGAAAGATATGATAAACCGGAGAGAGTGCAGAAAAGATTCCCAAGGATGTTGCCTGGATTAAAGGGGTTGAGTATTCAGCAGAGTTTGGATAAGATCGGTCTGTTTTAGTCATAGAGTCAAACAGCACAGGACAAGGCCCTCCAACCCAATTGGTCCATGCTGACCAAGAAGCCCCATCTAAGCATTTGAATCATATCCCTTGTACCTGTCTAAGTGTCTTTTAAATGCTGCTAAACTATCAGCTCTATGGAATAATGGCGTTTGAGGGGTGGCATGATAGAAATGTATACAATTAAGAAAGATATTGAAAGGTTAGCTAGCCAAAGTCTGTTTCCCGTTGGGGTATATAAAACTAAAGGGCATAGATTTAGATGAGAGGAAGGGCGGTTATGAAGGATATCTGAGGGATAAATTATTCACATAAGGAACACTTAACAGAATAGAAAAGCACAGGAAAAGGCCTTTCGGCCCACAATGTCTGTGCCTGCACATAATCCATACCCTTCCCTGCATATCCACAAGCCTATTTAAAAGCCTCTTGGTATCTGGAAGTTGTTATCTGGTGTAAACTGTCAGAGGAGATGGCAAAGGCAGGAGCAGTACCAACATTTAAGAGGCATCTGGCTAGGTACTGAATGAGTAAGGCATGCATGGATATGGAATTAATACAGGCACATGGGATTAGAATAAATAGCATGATGCTTAGCATTTATGTGGTGGGGTAAAGGGCCTATTTCGATCCTGTAGAACTTTGACTCAATGACTAGCCTTGAGTGCATTGTTCTGAAGATATGATTGTATTTATTCAATTGTCTAAACCTGCTTTTTGTTGTTTTTATTTTATGGAAAAATATTGAATAAATGGGGAGATCATGGAATGCGATGCCTCATCAAAGGCAAGCTTCCAAACAAAGAAATACAATTTTCCCACAATCTCCTTCAAGTTCAAACAGAAGAAACCAGGGCCCAAACAAAGATGCAATTAGTTCAATGGCTGAACATGGGAAAAGTAACAGATAAAACTGAGCAATAAACTTCATTGTTATAAAATGCACAAATTTTATACTTGCATGTTTCAATACTACACCACTGACAGTTATTTTAGGCATGGTAGAGTGTAAACAGACAAAAGTGCTGTTGCCAGGAAGATGTGAGTATTCCCCAGCCTGCTGAGAGACTCATGGTCCCTGCATTTGGCTAAGATTTGAAGAAAATGAGCAGATGGTTGCTGCAAACTCAGAGGTCATGGGTGATGACCCCAACTAGAATCGCACACTGCAGCAGAAACAGAACCCACATTAAACCCAACTCATTATCCAGCATGCTAGAGAGATGGGAGAAGCAATAATTTTTGATTGTCTTGCAGGAAAGATGCTTGTTCCAAAATGGCTTAATGATCATTGCAAAATTTACCGTAAAAATGAGTGGAGGTAATGATGGAAAATGTACATCACATGGCGGGTCATAAAGTCATACAGCATGGAAACAGACCCTTCAGCCCAACTTGTCCATGCTGACCAAGATGCCCCATCTAGGTTTGTCCCACTTGCCTGTGTTTGACCAGTATCCCTCTATAACTTTCGTATCCATATACCTGCCCAAACGTCTCTTAAATGCTGTTACTGTGCCTGTCTCAATTATCTCCTTTGGCGGCTTGCTCCATATACCCATCACCCTCTGAGTGAAAAAGCTGCCCATCCTGTTCTGATCAAACCTTTCCCTTCTCACCTTAAAGATGACATACAAGAACAAAATTTTATGAAATCCTGCAAATGAACAACATGCTGAAAAATCCCAGCATATTAAGATCAATGTAGTTATTTTTCTGCCTGTTCCCAATGTCACCGATTAATATTTCCAAGATGCCACCAGGAAATGCTGGCATAGTTCAATCAAAAATAATTTACTACTGTTTACATAGCAAATTAGCTCTGGTCTCGCCATCTGTGCTCCCTCTTGGTGACTCCCATTGCTATCTGTAAAAACACTTTGTGGCCACAACTGTTTTCTAGTGTGGGAGGTGGTGGATAGTTGATGTGATTTTATAGAGTGGTCATAACCTTCAGTCGATGAGCCGGGGGAGGGGGGGAGGAGAGGAGGGGGGAGGAGAGGAGGGGGGAGGTGGAGGGGGGAGGGGGAGGGGGGAGGGAGGTGGAGGGGGGAGGGGGGAGGGGGAGGGGGGGGGGGAGGGGGGAGGGGCAACAAGAGGCGTTTCCTTCATCCGTTTTAATAATTCTTTGCACCATGGTGACTAATCCAAGTAGCATTTACCAGAATGGTGTGTGGATTAGAGGGTATTAACTATAAGGAGATGTTAACCAAACATGGATTGTTTTTTCTGATGTGTCGGAGGTTGAGGGGAGACTTGATAAAAGTATATAAAATTATGAGGAGCATAGATAGGTAAACGGTCAGATTCCTTTCCCCATGGTGGAATGGTCAAAGCCGTTAGGGCATAGCTTTAAGGTGAGAGGGGCAAAGTTTGAAGGAAATGTGCAGGTCAGGTGTTTCTTGCATGGAATGTGCTGGGTGCCTGGAACGCACTGGGTCATGGAGGCAGATAAGGTAGTGGGGTTTAATGAGTTTTTACCGAGGCACATGGACATGCAGGGATTAGAGGGGTATGGATCATGTGCAAGTAGAGGAGATCAGTTTGCCTTGGCATTATGATCGGCACAAATGTGGGCCAAAGAGCCTGTTCTTGTGCTGTACTTTTCTCTGTTCCATGTTTTTCCCAGGGTAGGGGAATCTAGAAGAGGGGATCAGTTTAAGGTGACAGGGGAAAGGTTTAAAAGTAACCTGAGGGGCAACTTTTTCCACACAGCGGGTGATGGGTGTATGGAACAAGCAGCCAGAGAGGTAGTTGAGGCAGGTACAATAACAAAATTTAAAAGACTTTTGGACAGTAAGTGGAATGGAAAGGTTTGGAAAGATATGGGACAAACACGGGCAAATAAGACTTGCCGAGAAGGGGCATCTTTGTCGGCATGGACGAGTTCGGCTGAAGGGGCTTTATGACTCCACTATATTGTAATTTGAAAAAAAAGTGAAGGGACGGAACAAGCAAACATTAAGGACCACCGGATCAGACCAGTTCACCTTCGCCACGCTATTCCACGCTCGTTTTATCCTCTTGCAGTTTTGCGTATGTGCAACCAGGCTCCAGGCTCCAGGCTCCGCCAAGCGTCTCTGATTGGAGATCCGAACTCAGACCACAGATCTTGAGAGCCCAACTCCTTGACGTTATAAACCTTTCTAATTGCTTCTAACGGTTTCTGATGCAATTACAGATGTAACATATTAAACAGAGAAAGAAGGAACTGCAAATGCCGGAATCTTGAATAAACCACAAAGTGCTGGAGTTTTATGTGATCAAAAGTCCATAAGTGAGAGGAGCAAAATGAGGCTATTCAGCCCATCAAGTCTCCTCCGCCATTCAATCATGGCTGATCTATCTCCCCCTTCTAACCCCATAACCTCTGACACCTGTATAATATATTTAACTTTAATATATATTTTTAACACATTTATTGTGTAAGTTACAACAAGCCTTTTTAAAATGCAAGCAAAATAAAGAAGGGAATGAAGTGGGAGAGCCCATGCGATTGAATGGGGCGTCTTGCATCTACCAGCCTTGATTAGCAGCTGCCAAACACACCTCCACCTGCTCCAGTCCCGCCACTCTGCGCGAGCGCTGGAGCGAGGAAGATGCTGACCGGCGGGGAGTTCTCCAGGCGACCAGTGGCGGGAAGGCATCAGCAAAGATAATAGAGGAGCAAGATAGACCACTCCTGGCCAAATCACGTATACTGACGTGTAGTACGCAACAGAGCAGAACATCCACCATTTTAGGAAGCAAAACCGGCCACTCGTTATGCCTCTCGCAGTGTAATCAGCGGTGTGGGGGAATAGTATGTGATGATACCATAAAAATGCAGAATATATCTCAGCTATCAATTCACAGTTTTTTGTTTAAAAAAAAAAAAGATTTCCCCCTGATTTTATTCTGATTTCCTTCTTACTGTTTCTACCCATTTCCCTCCCATCCTTCCTCCCCAGCCCCCTCTTTTGAGCAGTTTCCCTTGTATTGCTCTAACACACACTCTGCACAAATTATATATATATATATATATATGAATGTGTGTTTGTATGCCTGTGTGTGAGAGGCAAGATAGAGATAAATAGATCAAAGTTCCTTCTCATGGATCAGAAGCAACTTTGATTTAAAGCAGCTATTTCTGTCTTATCTTATTTTTCACATGATATGCATAAACTATAAAGGCGATTCGACCTTTATGATTTATGCTTATGGTTTAATTTTATATATATATATATACACACACACACACACACACCCCTCTCCCCCTCTCTCTCTCCCCCTCTCTCTCTCCCCCTCTCTCTCTCCCCCTCTCTCTCTCACCCTCTCTCTCTCACCCCCTTCTCTCCCTCCCCCCCCCCCCCCCCCACCTCTCTCCCCCTACACTGATACAGAAATGATAGCTTTAGACATGAATAATGTACATTGCTACCATAGTTTAGTTTTGAATTTAACATATAATTGAGGGGGTCAGTGCAATATAGTGCTAACCCTCACTTTTGTGAAAAATGAGTTACATGCATTAACACAATCCTTACCCACTACCCTACAACCTGTAAAAATGTCAACCGATAAGTTGGTCAAATAGTATAGGCACATTTTTTTTGTGATTTATGGATTTTTCAAATGTGAATATCTCATAAAGACACATTTGTGGGTTAGCAGTATATTGCACCAACACCCTCAATTTTAAATCATTCAAAATTGAACTTCATAAACAAGGATAACACTTTTTATTTCTGTCATTCATGGTAAGATTTACATCATTTTGTGTGCAAGATATACAGGGTTGCACAGTTTCGCATTTCAGCTAACCAATGAAAAGATCAGGTCCTGATTTATACCAGCTATTCACCTTCAGGTCTTGATTTATACCAGCTCTTCACAACCCCCTGTCACCCCCTGTCTGAAGAAGGGTCCCAACCTGAAACATCACCCATCTTTTTTCTCCTGAGATGCTGCCTGACCCGGTGATTTACTCCACCACTGTGTCTATTTGAATTGGATTCATGCTTCTGTACCATGTCAGGCAGCATTGGTCATTTTAGTGGCTGTCAAGGGTTTTTAACTCATCAATTCACCATTTCAAATTTTCTTGGCTCTAAGTATAAAGTTAAATGTCTTTTCAATTATATTGTGGAGTATTCTACAGTATTCTATTGTTTGCAAATGCCTTATCTCTGCTTCCATGACTTTTTTAAATGTAGGACAAACAGAAAGAGATACAGCTCATGGAGGAAAAATTAAAATTAACAGAGATAACAAAGAAGACAGGTAAAACAAAAAAGAACAGTTCATTAAATATGATGAAAGAACCAATATTGGAAGGATGTAACACTTGCTAAGGCAGTGGTGCAGCTTTGCATTTGCTTCTTGCGATTGGAGATGCAGGCGTCGATAAATCAATTGGCCTGATACAGACAAAGAAGATCTTTAGTGCAAATATTCAATCAGTAACATCCAAAGTTTAAAGATCAAGAAGCAGCAACTCTTCAAGAAATAGTTATAAATGTCAACTGTCAACTTATCCAGGAAGTTGAACAAAAATAATTGTTTGCAAACATTTTATCTACGAAGAAATCGCAGAGAGTTGTGAACACTGCCCAGTCACGCACACAGAATCTGCTCACTAAAATGGCGCTGAAATTTACCCATGTCCTACTACGGTTTTTAGGGTCGAGTGGTCTATCTTGCTTCTCTATTATCTTTGGGCATCAGCGACTAATGCGCCTGGAGACGATTATTTGGCATTTCTCGCTGGGCTCTGACTTGAAAGTAAGCATCTCTGTTTATGAATGGAAAACCCAAATAATGAATCCAGAGCCTGCAGAGACCCATCATTCCTTTCAATTACTTTTTTGACCTGGGTCTTCGGCCTGCGAATCTGAAGCTGCTCTTCTATGCTATTCCGAGCAGTGCAGGGAGAGCAAAATACCTGCGTAGCAATGAACTGCATATGCTGGTTTACACCGAAGATAGACACAAAATGCTGGAGTAACTCAGCGTTGTGATGTTTCGGGTCAAAGCCCTTCTTCACACCCAAAACATCACCCATTCCTTGTCTTCAGAGATGTTGCCTGTCCTGCCCAGTTACTCCAGCATTTTGTGTCTATCTTCGGAGGGATAATCCGTTCACTTCATCCTTCCCTCTGGGGAAATAACCCTCCTCCAGCTTTCTATAATCCATCTTGGCATCATTAAGTTTATTATTTCACGGGGTACAATTAAAAGCTTTGTTTTGCATGCTACCCAACCAAATCAGATATCACTGCACATGAATGCAATCAAGCCAAATTCATGTACAATAGGGAGAGCGAAGAGGAAAATACGTGAGTGCAGAATATGGTTCTCAGCATTGTAACGACCAGTTCCAGAGGAAAAGTCCCAAGTCCTCAATGAGGTAAGTAGGAGAATTGGGACTGTATACAAACTTATGGAACGATGCTTCAAAAGCCTGATTAAATTTAACAACTAAAATAAACATGGTGCAAAATGAAAAAAAATAATGATGAATTAAAGAGTAAGGGGAAATAATAAGGAGGAACAAACATTTGAGTTGTTATGAAAATTTTTGCAATTATTGTAACTCATATTTATGGCTTCTATCCCAGCCTATGTGGCCAGAGAGCAGTGCAATCTCTGCTGCTCTGAAGCTTCACTCAACTAGAGCAAACCATGTGATAGTTTCTCATTTCCCTGATTCATGTCTTGCTTCTATTTTAGTACTGCTTTGTATGATTGAAACCCTGCCCACAGATCAAAACCATTGGAAGCACAATCGTGCTTTTCTTCTCAGTTTTTAAAGCTCCATGAGATTAATTCACACTAAGTCTACATAGCTTCATCCAAAGATGAAGTGACATAATGCAACTAACTGAGGCTAACCAATAACTCTGGGTCATACCAGAAAGTGTTGGGGGATCTCATCAGGTCAGGCAGCATCTTGGAAGGAAATGGACAGTCTGAAGAAGGATTCTGACCCATAATTTCATCTGTCTATTCCCTCCACAAATGCTGCCTGATTTGCTGAGTTCCTCCAGCACTTTGTGTTTTTCTCAAGATTCTAGCATCTGTAGTTCCTTGTGACTCGAACTCTTGGACATGGAGGAATTTCATTGAGGACAGCATTATAAACTTTAGTTTAGTTTAAAGATACAACATGGAAAAAAAAATCTTTCAGCCCACGCCAATCATCGATCACCTGTTCACGCTTGTTCTATGTTATCCCACTTTCTCATCCACTTCCACCGCACCAGGAGCATTTTTTTTACAGAGACCATTTAACCTAGAAATCCACACATTTTTGGGATGTGGGAGGAAATTTGAGCACCTGGAGGAAACCCATGCAGTCACAGGGAGAAGGTACAAACTTCGCACAGACAGTTCCCAAGTACAAGATCAAACCCAGATCTTTGTCATGAGGTAACAACTCTACCAGCTGTGCTGCTGTGCTGCCCCTTGTTAAATAGCCAAAAGTCTCTCAGTGAGTATAATTCACGAAATTTAATTATTTGATTGGCATTGAGGAAAAAATTGCAAAGGAAACCTCACTGACAATTTGCACAGATGGTTTCCATGTGGAATGTGAATTATGATGATAACACATTGCAATATTATCAGTACTTGCAAACATTTGAAAAAACTTCCAAAAATGCATTAATTGTTCTTATTTGTGGTAATTGCATCAATTCTTGTCCTGCAGTCTGTTATTTCGTCCATGTTCAATGATGAGTAGCAGAGTGATTTGTGGTTGGCTGGGTGTTTGGTGTTGGCTGATGCTGTTACATTTTTCATCTGTTTTGGATTTTAAAGTTGCAAATGTACCATTACAGTCAGGTTACAAAGGGAAAAGCCTTTGAGTCTGGTTCCCTTATGGGTAATTGAAAAATGTTTCAAATTATTTCTTTAATTATTTTTTTAATCATTGAGAATTTTACATTATTTTGGTGGTTTAAAAGAGGGACTCCTGACAGTCATTCTTTTATACCATTAAAATAATGCTAGCCACAACTGAAATAAATAAAAAATGCTGGAAATAGTCAGCATATATCGTAGCGCCAGTAAAGAAATATAAAGTTAACATTTTAAATTCTGATGACCTTTCTGTAGATCAGCCATCTTGACATCAGTAATGGGAAAAGTAATCCTGACTGCAAACGAAAGTAAACATATAATAAATGAAAATAGATTTCACGTCTCTCGCTTGATCAATCTCATAAAATTCTTTGAAGAGGTAAAAGGGAGAGAGTCATTAAAAGTAATATAGTATATACAAGGTGTATGAATCTTGCGGAGAACACAAAGTGCTGGAGTAACTCTGCAGGTCAGGCCACATCTCTGGATGACAGGGATTTGTGATGTTTTGGGTCGGGACCCTTCTTCAGAGTAATATAGTAGATAGCTTTTCTGACCAGATTTCTGATGGGGCTTTGATTATATGTTGATTAAAGAGCATGTGGAGAGAGGGGATTAATCGTAGAATGGATTGCCATCTGGTTACAAAACAAATGCGGTCGGTAAATAAAGAGTTGCTTTTCAGGGTTTCAAAGGGAGGAAGCGTGATCTCATCAGAATTATTGCTGTGACCATGTTTTTCATAATTTAGATTTAGATTTTGCAGTCGAAAACAACTTTTCTATATCTGTGCATGGCACCGCATTCGGCGGGTGTCAATAGTGACGAGGTTTGCAACATCAGGCATATTATTGACAAATTCATTTCAATGCATTCAATTTTGATGAGAACTTGAAAGGAACCTAAAAGGATTTCTGACTATAAGGCCACAAATAACCAAACATTGTAACACTGTTCTTTTGCACCACAAAGGCAAAGCAAACACAAAATTATTTCCAGAGGGGAATAAACGTTTGCTGCACTGATATTGGAGTAATTAATTTGTACAGTCTGATTGCTGTAAGTGCAAGTTTATCCCTGTCATAACAAAAACACAAGGCATATTCTTCCAATTTTTTCTCCAATTGCTTTTTCTGGAGTGCCAGAGGCTGAGGTGAGATGTGCTGGAAGGTGACAAAACTATGAGAGGCAGTCGGGTCGACAGTCAGAACCTTTTTGCAGGGTGGAAATGTCAAAGACTGGAGGGCACAGCTTTAAGGTGAGAGGGGACAAAGTTTAAAACAGATGTGTGGAGCAAGTTTTTTTTACAAAATCTGGAAGATGCCTGGAACATACTGCAAGGGGTGTTGTGGAGGCAGATATGATAGTGGTAATTAAAAGGCTTTTAGATAGGCACATGTATATGCAGGGAATGAAGGAATATGGAACACATGCAGGCAGAGGAGATTAGTTTAATTTGGCATCATGTTCAGCACGGATATTGAGGGCCGAAGAGCCTGTTCATGTGCTGTACTGTTCCATGAATTAGTGTGGTTCAGCTGTCATCTGATGAGCATCTCTAGAACCCAAAGAAGTTTTGATAAAGAGGCCACAAAAAGTATTCTTCCAATTGTGGCAGAGGCCATCAATATAAGAAATCTAATCGGAGACTTTATTTTACTAAGATAGTGCTGGGAAGGTGGCATTGTACAAATGTATTTAAGATTAGCAGAATAGATATGTGAGTGCAAAAGGAATGAGTGGATATTATGCAGATAGAATAAAATGAGTCAAGAACTGAACAAACTCAAGCGGAGTATTAATATCTTCATGCAAGGTTGGGGTAAACAGCTGTGCCATTTATTCAATGTCATTCTAAGCAATTCTGCACATGAATGTAATCTCTAACCTAATGCTAAGTGTTACACAACAGTAACATTGTTCAAATGTGAAATGTAAGTTTTAATACTTTTACTATAAAAGAGTGACCAGTGTTTGGTGTGGACCCGGTGGGCCGACAGGCCTGTTTTCTGCTGCTAAAATAAAGCATGAATTGTACTACAGTTTAAATGGTTTAAATCTGTAGCTACTAATAATCCTGATTAGAATGAAACTTGCATAATGCGTAACACATAATAATATATAACATAAATGTATAATGGTCAAGAGTCGAGAGTGTTTAATTGTCATATGTACTGGCAACGGAACAGTGAAATTCTTTCTGCAACTTTACAGGCCTGTTAATGCAATTACGCAGATAATTATTTTTAAATGAATAATACAACAAATTAATGACAATTATACCATGAAAGACTGTCGTGCAACAAAAGACGTGGTCCATAGGAAATCATTGTTGCTGAGGTTAGTGTTGCGAAGTGTTCAAGAGCTGTTCTTGGGAAGAAGCGGTTCTTGAACCTGGATATGCGTAGGATACTCTATGATCTGTAGTCAAGAGTGTTTAATTGCCATATGTGCCGTAAATGATATTCTTAATTGCTGTAGATTTACAGGTACATTAATGCAATAATACATAGATAAATATATAATAAATAATGCAATAAATTAATAACCAATAATATTTGGTAATCAAATCCTTAAAGTGCAAAAACTAGGTCCATAGTGCAACCAAAGAGTCCATAGTAGGTTTGTTGCTGTCGTAGGGTTGTGGTTGGAGTTGTTCTACGTGATTTACGAACCTGATGGTTGCTGGGAAGATGCTGCTCTTGAACCTGGAGACTTCAAATACTAGAAAATAGAAGTTCATGGTTAATGAAATCCAATATATAAATAACTGTCTGAGTCGCCCTAAATTGAAAGAAAGCAATGGTTTAACACATTTAAACCCCATCCGAAACCACATCTGGTGATAGCACTCAATATAATCCAAGCATTATTGCGGATGATACGAAAATAGAAAATACGCTTATACGAAAATAGGCGGAGGGGCAGGTAGTGTAGAGAAAGCAGGGACTCTACAAGCCAACAAATACTTTAATAATTTACTACATCTCATTTGAGAAAATGAGAGCTACTTCAAAGGTTTACAACTACATGCAGAGTTGATTAGCAAGTGAACAAAATGTCCAGCTGATGTTCCTTCTTGAACTAAAGCAAAACTGGTGAAAAATTTCCTGGAGCAAGCAGTTTATTTAATCTGGAACGTGGCAGTTAAGGTCATTTGTATTTATTGGGTACCGTAACATAAGGAAATGTCCCTGTACACTTTATAAGTGCTATCAAGCACAATTTAACACACAAGATGATATTAAGACAGAATATTGGTTATGGAGTTTCTTGAAGTGAGACTGAAAGTTAAGGGAAATGGAAAGGTCATGTGAGAAAATTCGAGAGCTTTGGACCTTCCCAACAGAAGGCTCAGCTGCCAATGACAGAGAACTAAATGTGTGATGATCAGAAAGCTGGATGATCGAGGCACTGGATGATGACCAACAGGTTATTAAGGGCAGCAAAGTGGTGCAGCTGTCAGCGCCAGAGACCTGGTTTCAATATTGATATGGGTGCTGTCTGGTGTGGAGTTTGCATGTTCTCCCTATGACTACATGGGTTTTCCAATGATGGCTGGTGTCAAATAAGGCTGTGCATTCTTCCGTGCATCCTGCACTTTCTCAATCTTGGCAGGACATTGCATCTCACTTGCAACAAATTTTCCACAGGAGTGGGGCAAATGGCCAGAATTAATAGGAAGCCAGAACTAAGTTTAGCCCTAGCCTTTGCAGTTGTGAAAGAGTTTTAGAACTGCAGAGGAATGACTCAGGCAAGAAATATGTGGAAACAAGATAAAATGCTGTGATTAGCTGAAATTGCGATGTTGTGCATGACAAAAGATTCAAGATTCAAGATAGCTTTATTGTCATCCAAATTGGACGAAATTCAGTCACCCACAGTCCAACAACAAAAGCATCAAAATAGGCATTAAAATTACACAACCCCCAAAACACACAAAAGAAACGTCCATCAAGAAAACATCCATCACAGTGTCTCCTCCAGTCCTCTCCTCACTGTGATGGAAGGCCACAATGTATTTTCCCTTCTCCTGCCGTCCTCTCCCGCGGTCAGGTTGTTGTGGTTGCAGGGCGAGCCGGACGGTCCGCAGTGGGCCGAGCCTAAGGCGAGTCGCAGCCGCTCCTGCAGCCTCCGAAGACGGCCGGCTCCGCCGATTATAAGTCCGATCCGGGGCGGGCGAACACGCTGCTGCTGCCGCTGTTGCTGCACGTCGGGGCGGTCGTGGCTCCCGACATTGAAGCCCCCGCCCAGCAGAGAAATATCCCGCGGCCTATCTTAGGCCGTGCCGGACGGTGAAATGTCCGCGACCCAAGCCCCGCGATCCGGGGCGGGCGAACACGCTACCGCTGCCGGAGCTCCCGATGTCGGCATCCACGCGGCCCGAGCCTAAGGCGAGTCGCAGCCGCTCCCGCAGCCTCCGAAGACGGCCGGCTCCGCTGATGGTAAGTCCGATCCGCGGGCTCTGCGAACCAGAGCCCTGGAGGCCGACAGCTCCAGGAGTTGGGCCGATGGTTGGGCCACAGCAGGAACGGAGACAACACCCAGAAAACAAAAGTCGGGTCTCCGTTCGGAAGGGACACCTATTTACAATTTTACAATTCCCCCCCTCCCCCCCACATACACACATAGTACACAAACACAAAAACACGACATCACAACTACAATTAAGACAAAAAACAACAAAAACACAAAGACAAATGGACCGCAGGTAAGCCGCAGCTGCTATGGCAGCGCCGCCATTTTGGATCCAAGATGTGACAAAAAAAAGAGTGCCCGATTGTTAAGTAAAACCACACTGGAAGGCAAGCCTGACCCAGACAAGTACTGGTGCCAGAAAGGATTAAGAGTATAAGTGCAGAGGAGCATGTTCTAACACGAGGGGCTTTGTTTCAAGAGTGTTGATGATGAAAGAGGTATGTGACCTCCCGCCTTGTATAAATAAGCAGGGATTTGGATCGGACCTTTGTGTGGGACCATGAGGGACAGAGAGTATGTTGCCATACTCGAGATGCTCACCCACACCCGCATGCATGAATAAAAAGGCATTGTTTCATTCTTAAGGTGTCCAATGTGGTTTGTTGTCGGAAAGAGCAGATTGGATTTTAACTGTTGGGCTACAATATGCTGATGATGCTTGCATTTATGGGTATTTATTGGAAACATATCTCCTATGCTGTCTCTGCAATGCCTTTCAAATTCAATGAAAGGATAACCAAACTAATGTCAATTCCTTCTCCGAGACCAACATCCTTACTATTGAGGCTCAAGTTGCATTGAGTTAGCCTGGCTGGGTGGCCATATTATTTGCAATCCCCAATGAAGCAGGCATTCTACTCCGAGCTCTGTCATGTGAAATTCCAAGGTGGACAAAGGAAAAACAATCCAGGGCTGATCTCAAAGCCTTTTAAAACAAATACAATTATAACTCAAGCCCACATGGTAACACCCTGGTGAATCTTTTCTGCATGCTTTCCACCGTTGTGATTACATCTCCTGCAAAGGTTTGGGATAAAATTCCTTATTGGAAGATGGGGAGTATAATGATCAAACTCACCTAGCTGAGATTCTAGTCTATATTTTTGATTCATGTAGATTTGATGATTATGATGGTCTGGGAAATATGGCTCTTTAGGTTTCCTGGTGGGGCAGGACTATTAAGGGTGTTATTGAGAACCTCAAGAGCACATTGAGGCCGGGTGTGATAGGCAGAAGGAGTAGATCACCTCACAATCTGTTGGCTCGCCCTGTTGGCCAGGAATAGGCCCATCTGCCTCATGAGCAACAAAGAACCCACAGAATTCTCGTGGAAGTTTGCCATCCTTGCCACAAGGTTATGCTCAAGATGTAAGAAGGTGAATAAATGAAACTTGCTCCAAGTTAGGATAGAGATGTCAAAGTTTGAATGGTCTTGAGTGTATTATGTGCACAAGGCAGGATGCTGGACAAGAGAGAATTGTAATCATCAAATCTACATGAATCAAAGGTATGGACTAAAATCTCAGGAAAATTAGTTTGATCATTATACTCCCCTTCTTCTAATAAGGAATTTTATGACAAACCTTTACAGAAGAAGTGATTACACCGGTTGGAAAGGGTGTAGAAGAGATTCACCAGGATATTACCTGGGCTTGTGGGCTTGAGACTGGGAGCTTAAGAGGCTTAGTTGTGACCTTATTGAGCTGCAAAGATCAGGAGAGGTATAGAAAAAGTATTTTGCCCAGGATAGATGATCTAACACTAGAGGGCATAGGTTTAAGGTGAAAGGGGAGAGGTTTAAGAGGGACAGATTTTTCACAAAGAGGGGAATCCAAATCTGGAACTAGATGCCAGAGGAAGCTCTAGAAGCTTGACTTTGAAAATTATTACTTTGAAAAGACATTAACATAAATATATACATTTCATTTTAATGTTTAGAAACATCTAAGATTTTTTTTTAAAATCATTGATTTTTTTTGTAACAGGTTTGAATGTTTCTGACATGTAAAAGCATTCAAACTCTTCGTAGGTTTGACAGGTGACTAAGTCGTGGAACATGACTTTTGTGAGCTGCCAAAGTTTTGTTTTCTGCTGTTTCATTTGCATAGCGAGTTGTGAGCCTTGACGGCGCTGACAAAGTTACAAAGCATGCCGGCTCCCTCTTTTGTGTGTCCCCCCCCCCCCGAACAGATCTCCCACGCCGGGTTCCCATTGTCCTTTGTCCTCTCCCCCCACCCCCCAATGTCCATTGTTCTCCCCCTCCCCCCTCACAGTGGTCCTCCAGGCCGGGTCCATTGTTCTCCCCCTCCCCCTTCACGGTGGTCCTCCAGGCCGGGTCCTCCATTGTTCTCCCCCTCCCCCCTCACAGTGGTCCTCCAGGCCGGGTCCTCCATTGTTCTCCCCCTCCCCCCTCACGGTGATCCTCCAGGCTCTCATCGACCGTGGGTCGAGCCGTGAGGGATCACGCCGCCAAGGCCCCATCGTTGCGATACATAATACAGTATGAAGATGAATCGGTGTGAATAACCTGACTTTTAAAACGTGGGCGATCTAATAAATAATACCATCGACCTTTCATACTTTGAAGGTTGCCAAAAAGGATGATTTGTCCACATGTAATATACAAAATAGCACACATGGTTGCCGGCCAAGTTTAGATTGCGACAACAGACATGCTAGGAAAATGCAGCTGACTTCTCTTGTCCCTTATTTTCAATCATGATGTAACAGAGTGCGTTTTGGAAAGACTGTAAAGGACTGTGAAACTAAATCTTATATGTTTACAATATATATATATATATTAAAAAACATTGTCTTTCAATTAATCTCCTTTTTCCAGTAATTTGGCAACTTGATTTGGCTCAGGTCCACACTGCATTTACCTTCAGACTGGTTTTGAATTTCTTTTTGGCCATTAAGCTAAATTGAAGATGTGTCCTGAAGCAACCAACTCATTTTGCTCAGTCAGATGATGCCTTATGTTTTTTGTGATTGCTTTCACTCCGTAACACAATCAATCTGCTATTTTTATGTTGCTGCCAGCAGGTGAAGTTGTTGAAAGATATCTCCAGATTTTGAGATCTATGGAGATGGGAGCTAAAAAGTGTAGTTGACGTCTATTGTTTATTTTGAAACTGTCAAACATCATTGATTTTGGTGATGAATCGGGCTTAGGTTACCTAAAATACTTTAGAATATTCCTTTCCTGCCTGAAATGATTGCAAACATTATTGTTTCCCCTGAATGGATCACACACCATGGAAATTAGTGATGCTCTTCCCATGTAGTGAAACCCAGAACAAAATAGACTGTCTTTGAAATTAAAGTGGTGCAGCTGGTAGAGCTGCTGCCCCACAGAGTTCGATCCTGACTTCAGGAGCTGTCTATGTGGACTTTGCACCCTGTGACGGAGGGGTTTCCTCTGGGTGCTCCGGTTTCCTCCCACATCCCAAAGATGTGCTAAAAGATAAAATCGCTCCTGTGAAACGGACAAAGGAAACCGGATGAAGCCATGTATTTAATTTAGTTTAGTTAGTTCAAAAATGCAGCATGGAAACAGGCCTTTTGGCCCACTGAGTCCACAATGACCATCAAACACCTGTTCACTGTTCAATGTTATCCCACTTTTGCATTCACTCCCTTCACACTAGGCGCAATTCACAGAGGCCAATTAACCTCCGGTTTTCTCCCACATATTTGGGATGTGGGTGGAAACCAGAGCACCTGGAGGAAACTCCTTCCAGTCACAGGGTGAACGTGTAAACTCCACACAGACAGCACCCTTGGTCAGGATCGAACCTGGGTCTCTGGCGCTGTGCACCACTGTGCCATGAGTGGAGCTAAAAAAAACTTCTTGTGGGAGGACTAGCAGTTGAATGTGGAAATTGAATGATCAGGAATCGACCATCTAATCTGTTGAGTTTGTGTGAAAGGAACTTATCAACCCTCATTCCTTGATAAAGTAACATACGCCAGTGTACATTCTCCATAAACGAGGATCCAGTCTGATTCTCCTCGACCTCATTGCGGACAATGGACTTTGTCTCTGAAACTGTTACGCTACAATGCTAAGAACAATATTCTGCACTCTGTGTCTTTCGCTTCACTCTACCTATTGTACTTGAGTTTGCCTTGACTATTTATATACATTATCTGATTTGATTAGATAGGATGCAAACACAGCTTTTTATGGTACCTCGGCACATGTGACAATATTAAGCCTAACCCACAAGCCTAAACATTTTTTTCACCTTCAATTTTGCTGTTGTCATTTTTCTGCATTGTTCCAATATTCAACATGCAACTATGAATTGGATTCTTTTTAAATAGAACCAATCTTGATATTTGTAGACACAGGGAACTGCAGATGCTGGAGTAACAGCGGGCTAGGCAGCATCTCTGGAGAGCATGGATCGGTGATGTTTCAGGTCAGGACCCTGTTTCAGACTGATTATGGGGGGGGGGAGTGCAGAACAAAGCCTGGCAAGCAAGCAAGTGAGCGGGGGTTTTGATAGGCAGAGGGTCATACAAAGGCCGGAACTGAAGAGACAAACAGTATGAGATTAGAATGGAAGAGGTGAAAATTGTGACGCTAAAGGAAGGAATATAGGTGGAAGGAGACAGGGAGAGGGGAGGGGAGAAATGGGTGCAAATCCAGAAGGGGCACAGAAAAGTGAAGGGGGATTTGATATTTTATGGTTAAGCATACAATATGATGTATGCTGTGCACTTAATGTAAAGTGAGTATCACAGATACCATTCACAAGGTCCCTTGTGGCCAACGTGATCATGTTGCTGAGCACCCCTCTGATATCCAATACAATTGAAACAACTATCCTGGTATAGAAAAAAAACATGCAACATACTTCATTGTAGATTCAGTCGAGAGAGCGTCGAGTATTTAATTGTCATATGTGCCGACAATGGGACAATTAAATTCTTTCTTGCTGCAGCTTAACAGGCCTGTAAATGCAACAACACATGAATAAATATATAATAATCAGTAATGCAATAAATTAATAACAATAAGCACTTTGGCCTTCATCAGTAGGAGTAGAGTATAGAAGTTGGGAAGTCATATTGCAGTTGTATAAGATGTTGGTGAGAACGCATTTAGAACATTGTGTTCAGTTCTGGACACCATGTTATAGGAAAGATATTGTCAAGCTTGAAAGGTTTCAGAAAAGATTCACGAGGATGTTGCCAGGACTAGAGGGTGTGAGCTATAGGGAGAGGTTGAGCAGGCTGGGTCTCTATTCCATGGAGTGCAGGAGGACCCAAACCTCTCCTGCATTGGTGCAGCACCCTCTCATCCCCCTCCTTCAGCCCTCCCCCTCCCCCCTGCCAACACCTCCCCCTTCCCTCTTCCCCTCCCCCACTCAATCCCCCTCAACCCCCCCTTATCCTCCCTCCTCCCCCCTCCACCCCCTCCTTCCCTCCCGCCTCCCTCCCTGGGAGATAGATTTAAACTTTTAAATGTGGATAACTTTAAAAATATAACACCGATTTCAATGAAACTTCTTCCATTAGCACTAAAGGGGCGACAGTGAGTAAGGTGGGCCTAAAATTGTTGCGCTATCGTGTACCGTTTTGGCTGTAGTTCAGGAACAAACAAACAAAAGTTTTAGTATATAGATGTATTAAAATGAACCAATGAAATTCTTACTTGCAACAGCACAACAGGTTTGGAAACACAGTACTCAATAGATTATATAATAAACAAAGAAGAAAAAAAAAACATTAAAAAAACCCGATATAATGTAAAGCAAAGCCTTAAGTCCCCAATGCAACCAAGGCAGTTTAGTTGGATTTCGTGATGTTCAATAGCCTGATGGTTGTTGGGAGGAAGATGTTCCTGAACCTGGATGTTACAGTTTTCAGACTCCCAAACCTTCTTCCCGAGGGCAGGAGTGAAATGAGAGCCTGGCCAGGGTGGTGTGTGTCCTTGGTGATGTTGGCTGCCTTTTGAGATAACAGCTCATATAGATCCCTTTAATGGTGGGGGGAGGTCAGTACCCGAGATGGACCAGGCAGTGTTCACCTCTTTTCAATATAAAATCCCAATCGGAGATGTTGTGGGAAATTATTTTCCGTATGCTACGTAGTGGGAGTACATGGCACCTCATTGGACAAATCACTGTGACAATATTAATTAAATCGAGCAATGTGGAACATAAAGATTGCTGCTGCTTTTTACTTCCAGCATGAGCAGATGTCAGCAACACATTTGAGAAGCAATGTTAAACAATGCTGCTTCCCTGGCACATTATTACCCACCTGGCACTCGAGGATCCTGACATTCTGAAGTCCCGATAAAGTGAGAACTCTTGTTGTGGTTAGCTCACTGCACTTAGCCGTTTACATATTACACAGTTATCTCATGTAAATCTGCCAACTCAAAGGAGATTAACTGAGTTTCTCCTGATAGTTGGATTAACCTGATTTTGTTTGTTCACATTGCATCAAAATTAATTGATTGAAAAAGACAGCATGGAATCAGAAGCTTTGGCTCATTGATGCCATGCCAAGCACCGACCACCCATTCATACTAGTTCTATATGATGTTACTTTCGCATCCACTCCCTACATATTAGGGGCAATTTACAGAAACTAATTAGCCCACAAACCCGCATGTCCTTGGTGTGTGGGAGGAAACCAGAGCACCTGGAGAAAACCCACACAGTCATAGGGAGAACGTGCAGACTTCACACAAATAGTCCCCAAGATCGTGATTGAATCCACGTCTCTGCCTACTGTGACCCAAGATATTATTGTAAGTTAGCTCAATGTATATGAATAAACGGGTCCCCTTCTGTTGAGGGGTTGATAGGTTGATAGGAAACAGTATAGGTATCAATTCACTGTGTAATATCACATGTCAACAGTCTGCTGTCACAATTAGAACAACATGTACTAATTGGCAGGAAAACAACATTCTTGGATTCCAAAAAGAAAGAACAGCAAAGGAATTGTACGATAATGGTGTGTTTATCGGTTATGCAACATTCAATTCAGTATTTTTCAGATTCAAGAACGTCTAATTGTCATATGTACTGGCAACGGAACAGTAAAATTTCACTTGCTGCAGATTAACAGGCCCATAAATACAATAACTCATGGATAATATATAATATTCAATAATTCCAAACATTAATAACAGTAGAACTATGTAACTATAATAGTGCAAAGGTCAAAGCCCACAGTGCAATCATACATACAATCCATAGAAGGTCATAGTTTGCTGAGGTTAGTGTTGTGCAGTGTTCAAACGCCTGATAATTGCTGGCAAGAAGCTGTTCTTCAACGAGATGGTCATTATTTACAGGCCCATACACATTCCTGATGGTAGTAGTGAGATGAGAGTATGGCCATGGTGGTGTGGGTCTTTGACAATGTTAACTGCCTTTTTGGGGCAGTATCTCTTATTTCGATGGTGGGGAGGTCAGTCCCTGTGATGGACCCGGCAGTGTCTATCAAACTCTGACCTCACCATGTGATCTCTACTGGTAAAATCAAAAACAGATTGGGTGGCAGCTTTGTAAACCACCCTCACTGAGTCTACAAAGTTAATCCTAAGCTTCCAATTGCCTTTAATACTCTCATTCCAGCCTTCTTCTCTTTGGCTTCTTGCATCTTTCTAACAAAGTCTTGCATAAGCTTAAGTAACAGGTGATATATCCTAACTGTCACATTAGACTTCTTACGACAGAACAATTAATTTATTACTTTCAGGCAATCATCTTTTGTCTTTTAACTCTCCGCAAATATTTTCTGACCTGCTGAGTATTTCTAGTATTCTTTCATATACCAGATCTCTAGTAACGACTAGAATTTCTGGTATTTTGTGTCTTACAGGTCTAGCATTGCATTTATTTTCTCTCCTCTGCTCTCATTGATCCCAAGTTAATGTCTTATCTAAAATAGTTGAGTAGTGATTAATGATCCCTCAACTGCTCTCTCAACCAGCACAATTACTTCCATTACATTCATTTGCTTTATTCTCTGTCATTTTTTTTACATAAAACATTTGATTTCCAGATTGATATCCATTCTGAAAAAGGGGCCCAAACCCAAAATGTTGCCTCTCCATGGCCTCCAGAGACGCTGCCTGACCTACTGAATTACTCCAGCACTTAGTGGAGTAATTCCTAGTTCTGATGAAACATCATCCTTCTCACACCATTGTTCTCTTCACAGATGCTGCCTGACTGCCTGAGTATTTCCCATACTTTTCTGCTTTTATTTCAGTTTTCCAGTATCTGCAGAATTTTTAATTTTCAAATGTCCTCCTTTAAATCTCCAAGTAGCAAGTATTAGTGGACTGCAGGAATGGCAAGGGAGAGCAGATGCACGAATTTGTGACAATGTTCTTGCCATTGCATTCTATTGTGTATTGAAGGAGGAGAACTTCACTTGGTCTGGTGGATATATATAGATTCTTCACTTGCACTGGAGGGAAATGTTAGCACAGTTCTTAGATAAAGAAAAACTATGGGAATTTCGCAGAGGCGAGGATATTTTTCTTGTCTGCCTACTGTTGCAAAGTTGTAGGTAATCTAATATTGTTGCAAAAAACGATGCTAAATGAGAAACATATCCAATTTGGTGGCAGAAACAAGGAGGCAGATTATTATCTCAATGGAGTTAGGTTAGGTAAGGGGGAGGTGCAGCGAGACCTGGGTGTCCTTGTGCACCAGTCACTGAAAGTTGGCGTGCAGGTACAGCAGGCAGTGAAGAAAGCTAATGGAATGTTGGCCTTCATAGCAAGAGGATTTCAGTACAGGAGTAAGAGGTTCTTCTGCAGTTGTATAGGGCCCTGGTAAGACCACATCTGGAGTATTGTGTACAGTTTTGGTCTCCTAATTTGAGGAAGGACATCCTTGTAATTGAGGCAGTGCAGCGTAGGTTCACGAGATTGATCCCTGGGATGGGGGGACTGACATATGAGGAAAGATTGAAAAGACTAGGCTTGTATTCACGGGAGTTTAGAAGGATGAGAGGGGATCTTATAGAAACATATAAAATTATAAAAGGTCTGAACAAGCTAGATGCAGGAAAAATGTTCCCAATGTTGGGCGAGTCTAGAACCAGGGGCCACAGTCTTAGAATAAAGGGAGGCCATTTAAAACTGAGGTGAGAAAAAACTTTTTCACCTAGAGAATTGTGAATTTGTGGAATTCTCTGCCACAGAGGGCAGTGGAAGCCAAATCACTGGATGGATTTAAGAGAGAGTTAGATAGAGCTCTAAGGGCTAGTGGAATCAAGGGATATGGGGAGAAGGCAGGCACGGGGTATTGATTGGGGACGATCAGCCGTGATCACAATGAATGGCGGTGCTGGTTCAAAGGGCCGAATGGCCTCCTCTTGTACCTATTTTCTATGTTTCTATGCCTATGTTTTTATGTTAATACCCATAATGATTCTGACAGATCAGAAATGTGAAAATAGAATGGTAGATGACAAAAGAAAGTCTGAAGAAGGATCTCAATGCTAAATGTCACATTCGTTTTCTCCAGAGATGCTTTCTGACCCACTGAGTTACTTCAGCTTTTTGTGTCTACCTTCTGTTTAAACCACCATCTGCAGTTCCTTCCTACACAAATCCCTGGGGGACATGGATAGGTGACGTTTCAGGTCAGGACTCTTCTTCAGACTCGAATGAAGTTTTGTCGGATAGCACCGAGTCCTCTGTTGTTTACACTGTGTGTAAATAGTGTGCCAGAGAATGTTTCCGATGATATTGTGAAACCTAATGACTTGAAGCTCAGGTAATAAATGAGAGAGCAGCGTTTGCTAAAGACGATGACAGTGCAAAATATTGTGTTTTGTTGGAGATAGCAGATGTGACAACCATCTGGATTTTTCCTTTTCAGTGCATTTCTATTTCTCCCTTCAGGTAAATTTACCTATTTCAGCTAATTGTATTTTCAAGACATTGTACTCATTAACTATTTGGCATGGTGCCAAATGAATCAGGAAATGGGGTAATTTGGCCTAGGGAGTGCAGTTAGGCATCAGCACCAGGACAGGAGGAAGCTTGATGATTTGAGATTGGAGCCATTGATTGGAACAATGTTCATACAAGAAAGATAAATAGGACCGTATAAAGAATGAAATTAATAATTGCAAATTTATATTTTTCAGATTAAAGGAGGCATAAGAGCAGATTACAGATTACTAACAGTAATAGAACATGGAACAGTATCGCATAAGAAAAGGCCCTTCAGCCCACAATGTCTGTGCCTCACATGATGACAAGATAATCTAATCTCCTCTGCCAGCAAATGATCCATATTCCTCCCTGCCCTACACATCCAGGTGCCTATCTAAAAGCCCCTTAAATGCCACTCTCATACCTCCCTCCACCATCACCCCTGGCAGCATGTTCCAGGCACTCATCACTCTGCAAAAAAAACTTGCTCTATATTGAACTTTGCCTCTCATTTTAAAGCTATGCCCTCTAGTCTTTCACATTTCCATCCTGGGAAAAAAAGTTCTGACTGTCTCCTCTCTATGGTTTTCACAATGTTATGTACTTTGATGATCCAGGTGAAGGTATAGACAAGAAATAATAGTTGCAACTTGAAGTTAAACAGAGGAAGAAGGATGTCAGGACTGAGGGACAAATAAAACATGTATTGGTAGCACATAGTGAATGTAACAGTTTAATTTATTAATTAGAGGTTCAAATCCATTTTAGAGAAAGCAACATCGTACCCATTAGAGAGACGTAGCAGCAAGTATTGTAGATTATAAAGCCTTTTCAAAGGACAGAAAACTGGAGGAGTTCTGGATTCCTTGAGTAAAGATATTACCATAGTTTTTACACAGTTACGATGGAGAAATTTACAGTGTTTGCCATCATTACCCTGAAAAACTGACATCAACTTTGTGATCTTCAGTCATACATAAGCGAAGATGGAAGTCTGCGTATTGCTTGCAGCTAGGAGCCACTTGGCAGCAGGCTGTAACCTGACACAGGATTCCCTGTGGAGTCGGGGAGGGAAATGAGCATCGATCAAAATGCCCAATACTTCCGTCATAAACATAGAATTCCAAAGAAAACCTGTGAAATGCAAAGACTAGGAAAGCCTCAAGTAAACCTTGGGCAATTCCAAGGAACTTCTGGGGATGTCAATTATTATAGTCTCTTAAATATTCTGAAATAATTTCATAGAAGCCTCTGATACTTGGATAATGCATCCAGTAACTTTGAAAATCTGTCATCCAGTGACTCAGAAATCCTAACAATTCACCATCTGACTCACCAGATGAAGTATGCCAGACACTCTTCCCACTCTCTGAGGTTCCCATGTGCTCCCTTTAAATATAACTGCTTCACTGGGAAATTTATTGTAATATCGTGCAACATCTTTAAAAAAAAAGCAAATGTAATCTGCTGAAAAAAAGACACAAAGTTCAGAAGTAACTCGGCAGGTCAGGCAGCATCTTTGGAGAACATGAATAGATGATGTTTTGGGTCGGGACCCTTCTTCAGACAGACTCACCAAATTGTAGTCTGAAGAAAGGTCCTGACCTGAAACGTTACTTATTCATGTTCTCCAACGATGCTACCTGACCCGCTGAGTTACTCCAGCAGTTTGTGTCTTTTTTTGTAAACTAGCATCTGCAGTTCCTCGTGTCTCCAATGTAATTTGTTCATCCAGCAGAGCTAAAGTCCCACATGTTCAGGGGGGGGGGGGGGGGGGGGAGGGGGGAGGGGGGGAGGGGAGGGGAGGGGAGGGGGAGAGAGAGGGGGGGGAGTGTGTGTGCCTTGAGGGTACAAAGATCTGATGGGATGGGAAAGTGAAAATGAGTTACAGAAATTCCATTACATTTCCTACTACTAGAAAGTCTAGGAAAAGTTAAGATGAGCCTGAAAGGATGCTCTTACTATAATATAATATCCCCATCATTTTGCTGATGAACAAAGTTTAAAACTCAAAATTAATCTCACTTTAGTATAACTGGATACATTTTGCATATTTTAATCACTGGATCCTGCTGCCCCTGATGGAATTAATGCTGTGATTTAGTATTAATTTAATTAAATCTGGAAGGATTCCGGTTAAAACATTTTGTGCATTAAAATAATGACAGCTAAATGTATTTTAACTGCATTCTCTAGTTTCACATCTTTAAATAATTATTTAAATACATATTTGTATAATTTTAAAAAACGTTCTTAAGTGCTGTATATAATCTTACTGTATGAAATATCCGTTCTAATTCATTCTTTAAAGCAGACAGCATCTGGATAAGGTGATTTTATCATGTTGTTTTCACTAGTTATTGGGTCATGGAATCAAACAGTGTGGAAAGAAGCCCTTCGGCCAAACTCATCCATGCCGATCAAGATGCCTCATCTAAGCTGGCCCATTTGCCCAGCTAACCATGTTTCCACTGCAATTCTCGATAATCATCTTCACTGTTTACGATACTACCTATTTTAGTGTCAATCTGCAAAATTATCTGCAATCATTGCCTTGCACATTCACATTCAAGTTATTGATTTGGATGACAGACAGCAATGGGCCCAGCACTGATCCCAGAGGCACAGAATTATAACTTGGGGAAAGATTTCATAAGAACTTGGGGGGCAACTTTTTCACACAGAAGATGGTGGGTATATGCAATAAGCTGCCAGAGGAATGAATTCTAAATTATTTTTGATGCTTATAGTTTTATTAGCTTGCCCGTTTAGTTTTAGTTTTAGAGATACAACGCAGAAACAGGCCCTTCGGCCCACCAAGTCCACACCGATCAGCGATCCCCACACATTAACACTATCCTACACACACTAGGGACAATTTACACATACATCAAGCCAATTAACCTACATATCTGTATGTCTTTGGAGTGCAAGGAGGAAACCGAAGATCTCGGAGAAAACCCTCGCGGGGAGAACGTACAAACTCCGTACAAACAGCATCCGTATTCGGGATCGAACCCAGGTCTCTGGCGCTGCAAGCCAGCAACCCCACTGTTGTGCCACCGTGGAACGAAAAGTTGCTTTGATCCTCCTGGGTGATTGCACAGCCAATACTATGTCACTCCTTGGCTGATAATGATATCACAAAGCGTAATATTCATATGCATATCGAACAAGAGACTCAGTTCATCATTTATTTTGAAAGAATGTAGGTCTCTTGTTATAATCTATAATTATTGTCCTATCAGTCCAAAGAGGGATAACCCCACCCCCCATCTGCTGGAACAGAGCTGAGAATACAGCTATAGAGTCTTGCATGATACACACAAAGGATATAATATGGCTTATTTTTGGATTTTACTACTTGGACTTTAAAGCTTTCCAGTCTAAAACGTTATATTTAATAATTGTGGTGATATTCATTGATGAGTCTATTTCTCTGAAATTTCTTTTGCTCAATGATTTTCTTCATCATGTATGGTGGATATGCAGGGAATGGAGGGATATGAATTATGTGCAAACAGGTGAGAATTGGTCCTGGCATGATGTTCGGCATAGACTTTGTGGGCTGAAGGGCTTGTTCCTGTCCTATGCTGCGCTATGTTTTATGTATCTCTAACTATGTACAAACGTAGAAGAAATCGTGAAGCCGATATTTAGAGAAAACTAGACAAAGTGGACCCGTTGGAACCAAACCTCTCCTGCATTGGTGCAGCACCCCCCCCTCCCCTCTCTCCTCAACACCCCCTTCCCTCTCCCTTCTCCTCCACTCCCCCCTTCCCCCTCCCTCCTCTCCTCCCCCTCCCCTCCTTTTAAACTTAAAAATGTGAATAACTTAAAAAATATAACACCGATTTCAATTAAACTACTTACATTATCACTAAAGTGACAATGGTGAGTAAGGTGGACCTAAAATTGTTGTGCTATCATTTTGGCTGAAGTTCAGTCATAAACAAGATAACAAACGAGAGTTTTAGTATATAGATGACAAATGAGTGAGCATTTTCATTCTGTGATTGCACATGATGGAATTGAGTGTTGTCGTAAGTAAAAGCTGTTTTCAAATGTTGCCAATTGCCACGTCATGCATGAAGGAAGAGAGAGGGGGGCGAGGGGAGAATCTAGCAATCAAATTTAGCAACCAAGACCAATAGCCTGCAATCTTTGTCACAACCATCTGCATACAGCAGATGGAATGCGAGGTACACCAGGTTATGGAAAGTGTGCCTGTTACATCTACAGTGTAGTTGAATGTCTGAGGACCACATCTTGGGCTATTTTTGGACTGATAGCTTCTTTAACACTGTCACTTTTTTGCAGCTTTTGGCCAGCTTTCCTTTAGCCCAGATTTGCACGTACTTTCCCTTCTCCTTAAAGCTACCTTTCAATACTGCCAAAAAAAAGATTATTGGCATGACAGAGCAATTAAACAGATCTTAGGGCCTTACTCGGTCTTTGTGCACAGTAGGAAAATGTCAACATTGCTTATCTCCCTTTGGACTGAAATGTTGCTTTATTAAGACAATATTCTTATTGTAATGTTGTAAAGAATTATATATTTTGTTGCTGTAGTTATTTTAAGAAACTGACCTACTTTTGACATTGTAATCGTGTTGAAGGGGTTCTAGTGCCGTTACTTTCTGAGAAGTTTGAAGAGATTCAGTACCTCACCAGCCCGTCCCTCCATTGAAAGCATCTACATGAGGCACTACCTCAAGAAGGAATCATCTATCATCAAACATCCCCACCATCTGGGCCATGCCCTCATCTTGTTTCTGCCATTGGGCAGGAGGTACATAAGCCTGAAGTCCCACACCACCAGGTTCAGGAACAACTACACTCCTATCAGGTATTTGAACCAAGCTGCACATCCCTATCCCTATCTTAGCAAATGGACCGCCTCTTGCACCATCAATAATTGGGTTTTCGCACTAATATCTTAATTTTTTCTTTTTCTTTTCATTGTTATATATAATGTATGTATTTGTGTTATCTGAGTCGATGAAAGTTGTGGGTACCTGGAACGTGTTGCCAGGGGTGGTAATGGAGGCAGCTATGATGGTGGCATTTAAGAGACTTTCAAATAGGCATGTGGATCTGCAGGGAATGGAAGGATATGGATCATGTGCAGGCAGAGGAGATTAGTTCAACTTGGCAGCATGTTCAATACAAACATTGTGCACCAAAGGACCTGTTCCTGTGTTGCATTGTTCCATGTTCTATGTGCCTGTGATGTTGCTTCAGCAAGACTTTCTTGCCGAACTCGTGCAGCTGACGATAAATTTTATTTGACTCGATTTCTCATGGTCATTTGAGGGAGAATATCACTTTATTCTGGGTAATAGATAACTAAATATATATTGTAACAGAGACACAAAGAACTGCAGATGCTGGAATTTTATGAGGAACTCAAAGTGATACCTCCATGGATCTGGCAGCATCTCTGGGGAACACGGATTGGGGACTCTGAAGAGGGGTCACAATCCAAAACATTAGTTTCATCTCCATCTCCAGTACTTTGTATATTATAATATGGAGCAAGTTTAAATTTGATCATTAAACTCATACATATTGGAATGTTTGAGAGATGGTTTTCTAAACCAACATGTCGAGGAACCAACAAGAGAACAGGCCATTCTAGACTGGGTATTGAGTAATGAGGAAGGGTTAGTTAGCAGTCTTGTTGTGCGAGGCCCCTTGGGCAAGAGTGATCATAATATGGTAGAGTTCTTCATTAGGATGGAGAGTGACAAAGTCGATACAGAAACAAGTGTTCTGAACTTAAAGAAAGGTAACTTTGAGGGTATGAGGCGTGAATTGTCCAAGATAGACTGGCAATTGATGCTGAAAGGGTTGACGGTGGACATGCAATGGAAGGCATTTAAAGGTCGCATGGATGAACTACAACAAGTGTTCATCCCAGTTTGGCAAAAGAACAAACCAGGAAAGGTAGTGCATCCGTGGCTAACAAGGGAAATCAAGGATAGTATTAAAATAAAAGATGAAGCATACAGATTAGCCAGAAAAAGTAACATACCAGAGGACTGGGAGAAATTCAGAGTCCAGCAGAGGAGGACAAAGGGCTTAATTAGGAAAGGGAAAATAGATTATGAGGGAAAACTGGCAAGGAACATAAAAACAGACTGCAAAAGCTTTTATAGATATGTCAAGAGAAAAAGATTAATTAAGGCAAATGTAGGTCCCTTGCAGTCGGAAACAGGTGAATTGATCATAGGGAACAAGGAGATGGCAGACCAATTGAACAAATACTTTGGTTCTGTCTTCACTAAGGAAGACATAAACCGCCGGAAATAGCGGGGGACCGGTGGTCTAATGAGATGGAGGAAATCCAGGTTAGTCGGGAAGTGGTGTTAGGTAAATTAAATGGATTAAAGGCAGATAAATCCCCAGGGCCAGATAGGCTGCATCCCAGAGTGCTTAAGGAAGTAGCCTCAGAAATAGTGGATGCATTAGTGATAATTTTTCAAAACTCTTTAGATTCTGGAGTAGTTCCTGAGGACTGGAGGGTAGCTAATGTAACCCCACTTTTTAAAAAGGGAGGGAGAGAGAAAACGGGGAATTATAGACCAGTTAGCCTAACATCGGTAGTGGGGAAAATGCTAGAGTCAGTTATTAAAGATGCGATAGCATCACATTTGGAAAGTGGTGAAATCATCGGACAAAGTCAGCATGGATTTACTAAAGGCAAATCATGTCTGATGAATCTTATAGAATTTTTCGAGGATGTAACTAGTAGAGTGGATAAGGGAGAACCAGTCGATGTGTTATATCTGGACTTTCAGAAGGCCTCCGACAAGGTCCTACATAGGAGATTGGTGTACAAACTTAAAGCACACGGTATTGAGGGTTCAGTTTTGAGGTGGATAGAAAATTGGTTGGCGGACAGGAAGCAAAGAGTAGGAATAAACGGGTCCTTTTCGGAATGGCAGGCAGTGACTAGTGGAGTACCGCAAGGCTCAGTGCTGGGACCCCAGTTATTTACAGTGTATATTAATGATTTGGACGAGGGAATTGAATGCAACATCTCTAAGTTTGCGGATGACACGAAGCTGGGTGGCAGTGTTAGCTGCGAGGAGGATGCTAGGAGGCTGCAGAATGACTTGGATAGATTAGGCGAGTGGGCAAATGCATGGCAGATGCAATATAATGTGGATAAATGTGAGGTTATCCACTTTGGCGGCAAGAACAGGAAAGCAGAGTATTACCTGAATGGTGACCGATTGGGAGAAGGGGAGATGCAACGTGACCTTGGTGTCATGGTGCACCAGTCATTGAAAGCAAGCATGCAGGTGCAGTAGACAGTGAAGAAAGCGAATGGTATGTTGGCATTCATAGCAAGAGGATTTGAGTTTAGGAGCAGGGAGGTTCTGCTGCAGTTGTACAGGGCCTTGGTGAGACTGCACCTGGAGTATTGTGTTCAGTTTTGGTCTCCTAACCTGAGGAAAGACGTTCTTGCCTTAGAGGGAGTACAGAGAAGGTTCACCAGATTAATCCCTGGGATGGCGGGACTTGCATATGAGGAAAGACTGGATAGACTGGGCTTGTACTCGCTGGAATTTAGAAGACTGAGGGGGGATCTTATAGAAACATATAAAATTCTTCAGGGGTTGGAGAGGCTAGATGCGGGAAGATTGTTCCCGATGTTGGGGGAGTCCAGAACCAGGGGTCACAGCTTAAGGATAAGGGGGAAGTCTTTTAGGACCGAGATGAGAAAACATTTCTTCACACAGAGAGTGGTGAGTCTGTGGAATTCTCTGCCATAGAAGGTAGTTGAGGTCAGTTAATTGGCTATATTTAAGAAGGAGTTAGATGTGGCCCTTTTTGCTAAAGGGATCAGGGGGTATGGAGAGAAGGCAGGTACAGGCTACTGAGCTGGATGATCAGCCATGATCATATTGAATGGCGGTGCAGGCTCGAAGGGCCGAATGGCCTACTCCTGCACCTATTTTCTATGTTTCTATGTTTCTATATTTCCTGAATAAAATAATAAGTTGTAACATCTTGCAAAGTTTCCTAATATAAAGCTTGAAATACGAGCCGTACAATGATGTGAAGATTCATCAGTCAGAGGTCTCTATATCAATTGTCTTGAATGATTGGATGTACTGGAAAGAGTCTGTCTTATTGCTCCGGTATCTGAATGATTTGTCTTCACTTGGTCAGCCACGGTTCGATTTAGCAACCCACCTCCATTAACTTCACTGTGAAGATTGTACAAAGAGAATTAAAAAATGTTTTGCATAAATTGATAGAACTGTCTCTTAAAGATAACAGGCTGGTTTTCCAGAGCAAATCTCTAACCAAGCATAATGCCAAGTTGTCAGACTGCCAGATTCAATAGATTGATAACTGCAGGATACTTATTTAGACAAGCGTCTGGTAGGCTTGGCCATAATGGATTTGTAATTAAAAAGTATTAACATATTAAAGTCATCTGGAATCATTGCTGTAATCTGTAACCACTTCACCTCTGGGACCAGCTTTCTCAATATTGTGATTTCTAGACATGCTTAAGTAACGTTGATTCTACCGAATCCAGTCTCAATAAGCAGAAAGTCAAAACAGTTAGTCGAAACTGAAAATGCAACAGTTTAGACGTTGATATTAATAACTGTTTGCAACAACAGCTTATCTTTTAAAGGTTGATGTTAATGTATTAGGGGGTTTCCATGCTGTGGACAAATAGATTTGGAGATGAATGTATGTAAAGACAAAGGATTAGGACGAATGATCAGTAATGGCCAAGGGAAGGGATTTTAATGAAAGTACGAGGGAAAGGCAGAGGAGTATATGGAGGGGATTCCAGAATTTAACATCTAGACAACTGAAATTACCAATCTCAACAGAAGAATAAATGACGAAGGCTACAGCATAAAAGCAAAGAGTTAACAACTTTGACGTGCAGAGCATCTGGGAGTCCAGGACCACAGTTCCCTGAAAATGGCAATACTAGTAGATAGAGTGGTAAGAAGATGGTGTGTTTGCCTTCATCAGTAGGGGCATTGAGTACAAGAGTTAGGAAGTCATGATGTAGCTCCATAAGACTTTGGTTAGGCTTCATCTGGAATATTGCTTAAAGTTCAGGTCACTCCATTACAAAAGGATGTGGAGACTTTGGAGAGGGTGTAGAAGAGGTTTACCAGAATGCTGCCTGGATAAGGTGATATTAACTCTAAGGAGCATTCAGACAAACTTGGATTGTTTTCTGCCGTAGGTTGAGGAGAGACCCGATAAAAGTAAGTAAAATTATGAGAGGTATAGATAGGATAGACGGTAAGAACCTTTTTCCCAGGGTGGAAATGTCAAAGACTAGAGGGCATAGCTTTAAGGTGAGAGGGGCAAAGTTAAAGGGGGGCAAGATTTTTACAGAGAGTGGTCAGTGCCTGGACCGTGGTGTCAGGGATGGTGGTGGAGGCAGATACGATAATGGCATTTAAGAGGCTTTTAGATGGGCACATTGATGTGCTGGGAATGGAGGGATATGGATCATATGCAGGCAGAGGAGATTAGTTCAGTTTGGCACAGACTTTGTTGGGCTGAAAGGCCTGTTCGTGTGCTGTTCTATGTTAAAAGAGCAAAGATTCTAAACAGTTAGTAAGACAGTAGGAAACAATGTAGGATAGGCAAATGCAGAAATCGATTCAAACAAAGACTTCAAATTTGAGTTGGGAGTCAGTGTAAGCTGTGTGGAAGAGGAAGAAAGACAATGAATGACACCAAATCAGGAGCCTTGTTATAAAAACGCTGTGATGGAGGGTGATCAGGCACCGGGCAGACGGCTTTCACCCGGAATACATAAAAAACCAAGGTAAGAAGGCAACCGGCTGGCTGTGCTCCTTCCTCTCCACGTGTTTCCGCTACTTGAAGCTGCCAAAGATCTGGCGCCGTGCCAAGGTGATCGCTCTGCCGAAGCCAAACAAGCCCAGCGATGACCCCAAGGAATACCGACCCATCTCATTGCTGTGTGTCCCATATAAGCTCCTGGAACGTCTCCTTCACACACATCTCAACCCAGTGATCGATCCCCAGCTGCCCAGAGAACAGGCTAGTTTCCGAAGCGGTAGGTCAACGATGGACCAGGTGACCCTCCTGTGCCAAGACATAGAGGACAGCTTCCAGGCAGGGGAGAAGGCTGGCGCTGTCTTCTTGGACCTCACAGCTGTGTACGATACTGTCTGGCCGCGTGGACTACATATGAAGCTTCTGGAAACCATCACAGATAAGCACATGGTGAGCTTCATCATGGAGATGCTGAGCAACCGCAGCTTCCGGCTACACACCAGCAACGGCCAATGCAGCAGGGTGAGGAAACTCAAGAACGGTGTCCCACAGGGCTCTGTGCTGGCACCAATGCTGTTCAACATCTACATCCATGACCTGCCTGCAACCCAGTCAAAGAAGTATGGCTATGCTGATGACCTGGCCATTCTACTCAGTAAGCCATCCTGGGAAGCAGCAGAAGAGGGCCTCTCTGAAGACATGAACATCTTGTCTTCATATTTGAGGAACTGGCGACTTAAACTCAGCACGGGTAAGACAACATCCTCAATGTTCCATCTTAACAACAGGGAAGGGACTCGCGAGATGAATGTCATGGTGGATAACGCCCGGTTACAGTCCCAGCCCGCCCCCACATACCTCGGAGTGAAGCTCGACAGAACGCAGTCATTCAAACAACACCTGGAAGGTGCCACGGTAAAGATAAACGCCCGTGCCGCACTGATAGGCCGCCTAGCCGGCACCACATGGGGAGCCATGACGAAGACACTGCGCATGTCCACAGTGGCCCTGGTGTTCTCAGCTGCCGAGTACTGCGCCCCGGTCTGGTGCCGTAGCCCTCACGCTAAGAAGCTGGATGCTGCCCTCAACAGCACCCTACGGACTGTCTCCGGATGCCTACGAACTATCCCAGTAAACCAACTGCCCGTCCTTGCCGGCATCGCCCCGGCCAACATCAGACGAGAAGCAGCCACGCTGGCCCTTTCACGAAAGGCACAGACTAGTTTCCATTCGAATGTCTCTTTCCTTTTTTGCTAAACGGTTTCCATTAACCATATATTAAGCACTGTACTCTACCAAAATCATGTCACAACACGAAGAAATGAGAATGTACTAAAGCCCAACTCTCCTTAAAAGCCCTTTCCCAAATGACACAAAAGTTCTTCTGTTACTGTTCGAGCTTCCAAAATAAGTAGCAACAGCTTAAGCATTTTCAGAGCATATAAAAAACTTTCAAAAATGTTTACTTATAAACAGTATAAAGCATTCCTTCATTGCAAGACTGTTCACTAAATATAACGGTGTGATAACGGTGTTGCAGGGCACATAACGTTTATTTATTCCAGATGTGTTATGGAAAATTTCTTCATGGGAATGAATTGAGAATATTTTTATTATATTTGGAAGATTTCTGCATCATTTGCAGTTTGCAAATTTTCCAATTAGCCTCACCTATGAAACGGTAGGATATTTTATGTTGGTCCACCATAACACACAGTGCAATGTATTTTGAAACTCCGATTTTTTACATTTTGCCCCACATTTCCCTTGGTAAATTAATTAGTGAACTTCCACATGAGTATTAATGACATTCAGCAACATCTCTCCATCACATCCCTCGACACCACATTGCCTTTACCATGTCAGTCTTTCCCGTCCCTCCTGTCCTCTCTCCCTGATCTCCCTAGGTCTTTCTTGACAACCTGTCATTTCCTAAGTTGGTTTTCCAATCATCTATCCTCTTTGAACTTCGTGTTTTCAATGATTATTGTCACTGCTCTTTCTTCAATCCATTCTCTCCTGAAACCCTGAATACCACTGGACTCAACCCCTTCAGTGCTCAGCTTGCCAAACTTCATCACCCTCTTCCTCTTCTTCTGTCGTATGTCTTTTAGACCTGCAGCTCTGTTGAGGCGAGCCAGGCCAATGTGTCATCGTCCAGGTCAATCAGACCTCGTTCACCATTCGGTGGCCGGTATTTGGGGCAACTGGTGACTATGTGCTCCACTGTCTGTGTTGGGTCCCCACACTCGCAGAAGGCACTGTCCACGAGACCCCACCTCTTCATCGCTACTCCACAGCGTTCGACGCCTGTCCTCAAGCAGTTGAGGGTTATCCACTGCTTTCGGGGCAGGTCCTGGCCAGGGACGTCCATGGATTAACCGATGTAGCAGTGTAGCCTAGATGGTTCCGCTGACTTCCACTGGTCTCTCCATCTCGTCTTGACCCAGGTGGCCTTGGAAGTGTCAACTGGTGTTGTACAGAGCAGCTCGTGGGCTTGAGTGAAGTTTTGTGCTGCTCACAGAACGAAGACGCCTGTGCATGGGTTTGTTTAACGTGTACTTGATGAAGGCTGCAACAGATCTATCAGCTTCAATCGTCTTGGTTCACTTGCCATTGGAATTAGTTGATTGATTTGTGAAGGACCGTGTGCTTCTTGGAGTGCAACATCAAGTACACGTTAAACAAACCCACGCACAGGCGTCTTCATTCTGTGAGCAGCACAAAACTTCACTCAAGACTTTCGGCGATGGGGGAAGGGCGACGGGAGCAGGCTAAGTGATGGCTGGAAGCTCCTAGTCAAGAACCGGCATGGAAGGGTGAATACTTGATTCAATCGCTCAACTTTGGACTCATAAGCCACCTGAGAGTTTATAAAATCAACGGAATGTAGACCATCATCCTCGACCTCGAGGGATAGCCACGACGATATACATATATCTTTCTCTATATACACACACACATATATACATATATATATATATATACATTTGAGAGAGATATGTGTGTACAGTGCATTCAGAAAGTATTCAGACCTCTTCACTTTTTCCACATTTTGTTATGTTACAGCATTTTAAAATGGATTAAATTCATTTTTTTTATCATCAATCTACACACAATACCCCAAAATAAAAAAGTGAATAAAGGTGATTAGAGATTTTTGCAAAGTAATTAAAAAGAAATGACTGAAATATCACATTTACATAAGTATTCAGAACCTTTGCTATGACACTCAAAATTGAGCTTAGGTTAATCCTGTTTCCATTGATTATCCTTGAGATGTTTCTACAACTTGATTGGAGTCCACCAGTGGTAAATTAAATTGATTGGACATGATTTGGAAAGGCCCACACCTGTCTATATAAGGTCCCACAGTTGACAGTGCATGTCAGAGCCATCTCAAGCCATGAAGATAAAGGAATTGTCCGTAGACCTCCGAAACAGGATTGTGTCGAGACACAGATCTGGGGAAGGGTATAAAACAATTTCTGCAGCATTGCAGGTCCCGAAGAGCACAGTGGCCTCCATCATTCTTAAATGGAAGAACTTTAGAACCACCAGGACTCTTCATAAAGCTGGCCGCCTGGCCAAACTGAGCAATCGGCGGAGAAGGGCCTTGGTCAGGGAGGTGACCAAGAACCCAATGATCACTCTGACAGAGCTCCAGAGTTCCTCTGTGAAGATGGGAGAACCTTCCAGAAGGACAACTATATCTGCAGCACTCCACCAATCAGGCCTTTATGGTAGAGTGGCCAGACGAAGCCACTCCTCAGTAAAAGGCACATGACAGCCTGCTTGAAGTTTGCCAAAAGGCACCTAAAGGACTCTCAGACCATGAGAAACAAGATTCTCTAGTCTGATGAAACCAAGATTGAACCCTTTGGCCAGAATGTCAAGTGTCACGTCTGGAGGAAACCAGGCACCGGTCATCACCTGGCCAATACCATACCTACGTTGAAGCATGGTGGTGGCAGCATCATGCTGTGGGGATGTTTTTCTGTGGCAGGAATTGGGAGACTAGTCAGGATCGAGGGAAAGATGAACGGAGCAAAGTACAGAGAGATCCTTGATGAAAACCTGCTCCAGAGTGTTCTGGACCTCAGACTGGGGTGGAGGTTCACCTTCCAACAGGACAATAACCCTAAGCACACAGCCAAGAAAACGCAGGAGTGGCTTCGTGACAAGTCTGGGAATGTCCTTGAGTGGCCCAGCCAGAGCGTGGACTTGAACCCGATCAAACATCTCTGGACCTGAAAACAGCTGTGCTTCGACGCTCCCCATCCAACCTGACAGAGCTTGGGAGGACCTGCAGAGAAGAATGGGAGAAATTACCCAAATACATGTGTGCCAAGCTTGTGGTGTCATACCCAAGAAGACTTGAGGCTGTAATCACTGCCAAAGGTGCCTCAACAAAGTAATGAGTAAAGGGTCTGAATACTTATGTAAATGTGATATTTCGGTTATTTCATTTTAATTACTTTGCAAAAATTTCGAAACACCTTTTTTCACTTTTTTATTTTGGGGTATTGTGTGTAGATTGATGATTAAAATTTTTTTTAAATCCATTTTAAAATAAAGCTGTAACATAACAAAATGTGGAAAAAGTGAAGGGGTCTGAATACTTTCTGAATGCACTGTATATAGTGTACGAGACCAAATGGATCCATTGGGCCCATCCAAATCTCCCCTGCGGGCCTCTCCTGGGGCAACCCTCCCCCAACTGAAGATCCTGCGGACGCGGCAACCCTTTCCAACTAACGAAATTGCGGAGCATTTGGATCGCAGTAACAGGATCGTTCCGAGTCAGCATGGATTTACGAAGGGGAAATCATGCTTGACTAATCTACTGGAATTTTTTGAGGATGTAACTAGGAAAATTGACAGGGGAGAGCCGGTGGATGTGGTGTACCTCGACTTTCAGAAAGCCTTCGACAAGGTCCCACATAGGAGATTGGTGGGCAAAATTAGAGCACATGGTATTGGAGGTAGGGTACTGACATGGATAGAAAGTTGGTTGACAGACAGAAAGCAAAGAGTGGGGATAAATGGGTCCCTTTCAGAATGGCAGGCAGTGACTGGTGGGGTACCGCAAGGCTCGGTGTTGGGACCGCAGCTATTTACAATATACATCAATGACTTGGATGAAGGGATTAAAAGTACCATTAGCAAATTTGCCGATGATACAAAGCTAGGTGGCAGTGTGAACTGTGAGGAAGATGCTATGAGGTTGCAGGGTGACTTGGACAGGTTGTGTGAGTGGGCGGATGCATGGCAGATGCAGTTTAATGTAGATAAGTGTGAGGTTATCCACTTTGGTGGTAAGAATAGGAAGGCAGATTATTATCTGAATGGTGTCAAGTTAGGAAAAGGGGACGTACAACACGATCTGGGTGTCTTAGTGCATCAGTCACTGAAAGGCAGCATGCAGATACAGCAGGCAGTGAAGAAAGCCAATGGAATGTTGGCCTTCATAACAAGAGGAGTTGAGTATAGGAGCAAAGAGGTCCTTCTGCAGTTGTACAGGGCCCTAGTGAGACCGCACCTGGAGTACTGTGTGCAGTTTTGGTCTCCAAATTTGAGGAAGGATATTCTTGCTATTGAGGGCGTGCAGCGTAGGTTTACTAGGTTAATTCCCGGAATGGCGGGACTGTCATATGTTGAAAGACTGGAGCGACTAGGTTTGTATACACTGGAATTTAGAAGGATGAGAGGGGATCTTATCGAAACATATAAAATTATTAAGGGGTTGGACACGTTAGAGGCAGGAAACATGTTCCCAATGTTGGGGGAGTCCAGAACCAGGGGCCACAGTTTAAGAATAAGGGGTAGGCCATTTAGAACAGAGATGAGGAAAAACTTTTTTAGTCAGAGAGTTGTGAATCTGTGGAATTCTCTGCCTCAGAGGTGCAGTGGAGGCCAATTCTCTGAATACATTCAAGAGAGAGCTAGATAGAGCTCTTAAGGATAGCGGAGTCAGGGGGTATGGGGAGAAGGCAGGAACGGGGTACTGATTGAGAATGATCAGCCATGATCACATTGAATGGCGGTGCTGGCTCGAAGAGCCAAATGGCCTTCTCCTGCACCTATTTTCTATTGCCCACCCCATCTCCCCTCCCTTCCACCCCCACTTCCCCCTCCCAGCTCTACTCCCCCCTCCCCTCACCCCCCCCTACCCCCCACCCTGCCCCTCCCCTTCCCCCTCCACTCTCCCCTCCACCCCCACTCATCCCCCTCCCCCTCACACTCCCCCCTCCCACTCACCCACCCCATCCCCTCTCAAAATCAAGGGCACCAACTGTGGAGGCGTGGACCCATTGGGCTCGTGCCCATCAATCCTACCGATCCGTGCACCTTTTTGCGGGCGGGGTGCACAGCAACACTACCGATCTGTGGACCCGTTGGCAGCAAAAGCCACTTACCTGTGCCCCGGGCGTGCAGTGCTGATTGGCGGTGACGGCCATTTTGTTAGACCCTCTGGTGCCCTGTTGGAGGAAGGTCAGGCACGAGGCATGCTGGGATGGGTGGTGATCCTCCCTCTGGGGGGGGGGGGGAGAGCACATTTGTTAAAGTCAGCCCCCCCCCCTTTGGCCGCGACTCCCTGCCCCCCCTTCCTCATTGGCTGGCATCTGACTGGTTGCATCGCGGTGTAGTTTGATAACTAATGCCCAGGAGTGAAGGAGGCTGCTGAAAGTGGTAGTCATTGCCCAGTCCAACACCAACTGTGTTCCCCACCATCAAAGGGGTTTACAGTAGGCTCTACCTCAAAAAGGCAGCCAATATCATCAAAGACCACACCACCCTGGCAATGCTGTAACCATCAGGAAGAAAGTTCAGGAGCCTGAAAACTGTGACCACCAGGTTCAAGTACAGCTTCTTCCCAACAACTACAACACTAACCTCAGCAACTATGATAGAGCTCTTAAGGATAGCGGAGTCAGGGGGTATGGGAAGAAGGCAGGAACGGGTACTGATTGAGAATGATCAGCCATGATCACATTGAATGGCAGTGCTGGCTCGAAGGGCCGAATGGCGTCCTCCTGCACCTATTGTCTATGGCCTACTGTCGTTGTACCATGGACGAGATTTTGTGCTATTATTGTTACCTAATCTGTTATTAATTTATTGCATGTTTTGATTATTGCATATTATCTGCTTTTTTATCACGTTAGTGGGCCAGAAATCTGCAGGAAATAAGAATTTAATTGTTCCCCTGTCGGGACAAATAACAATTAAACACTCTTGACTTTATCGATAGAGTATATTCCGTGATGGCTGCGAGTTGCGTGTGTGATACGATACAAGACACTTCTCTTAAATAGTTTAAGTTTAGAGAAGATAGACACAAAGTGCTCGAGTAACTCAGCGGGTCAGGCAGCATCTCTGGTGAAAAAGGATGGGTGACGTTTCGGGTTGGGACCCTTCTTCAGACTGAAAGTAGAGGGAGGGGAGAGAACTTGAGGTAAAAGGCCAGAACAAAGAGCTAGGCCGGCCACAGATGACCAAGGGAGGGTGGAGCCCATTGTTGGCTGGGTAAGTGATAACGGAGCATGGGACCACCGTGTCCGCACAGAAAGACCCATTCACACTGGTTCTTTGGTATCGCACGTGTAAATAGTTGTGCAACAGCGGCCTTCTTTATTAAATGTCGTGTGTGTGTATTCTCTTTGTATCCACAGTGCGGACGCGGCCTCGATGTTTCTGTCAGGAAAACGCTAAATAATCCCTGGAACAAGAGTTTAAACCAAAGAGGCGAAGTTACAGCGGTCCTGGGTATCACGACAAGGATTCATTTGTCGCCAGTTGCGAGCCGCGGACCGACACCTCGCCGGCAGCAACTTTCCCTCCGCGGCACCAAATGCTTCAGCTGCCCGGCAGATAATGAAACGGGTTGTGTTTCCGCCCCAGAGCCTGAAGCCAGCGAGTCAGCCGTGGGTGGGAGGGAGGGAGGGAGGTCCTAATCAGTGGTGATCAGGCATCCTGGTGTGCAGTGGAGGGGAGTGGGAGGAGAGTAGGAGGGGAGTGGAGTAGAGGAGGAGGAGGAGAGGGGACTGCTCTGGCTGCTCCATCAGTTTCCAGTCGGGTTTAGTGCCGCCTATTCCACGATCGTCGCTGGCCAGAAGCTGCCAACTTCCCCACAGAGGGCCTCCCTCTCACCCAAAGGTTCGCCTTTGGTCTGCAGAACAGCGTAATTCAGCCCGACAGAACTTGCCCGAGCTCACTCACTCACCACGCCTCTCTGACTCTGTAAGTACAGACAGTTCCGAACACTCACTCACTGAGCTGAACTCCAATCAGATGATCAGTTCTTGTTTAAAAAAAAAAAAGAAACTTTGCTGTGTTTTTAGTTCCGTTGTTTTTGTCCGTGTGCCTTATCGCTCGTCTCCGTGGGACCAGGCACCACTTTAGCCTGGACCTGGTGGTGATGTTGTTGGCTTGTGTTGCTGCAGTGTTATCAAAGAATGCAATTTGCTCACAGCGGCGGCCCTGTAAAGAAGAGAAGTGCGGTCACGGTGGGAGAGGTTCCACGTTTATTTAATGTGGATTTGTAAACTAGCCCAACTGCGTCGCACCAGGAAATCAGAGGCCATTAAAGGCACGGTAAATATACCGGTATGTTGTTAACACAAGATTCGCACGGTTAGTTTGTGTGGATTTGTAAACTAACTCAACTGCGTCGCAGTAGGAAATCGGGGACTATTAAAGGAGCAAAATATACCGATATGTCGCAACGTTGTTTGCAAAGCAAGTCGCGACAATAACGGTATCACGGAAGGCAATAACCTTTTTTTTGTGAGCAGGGATCTAATATTGACACAATAATATTAGGTGTAAAAGTTGATTTAGTATTCCAACAAACACAGTAGATTGGTGGGGGGATGGGGGCGATGACGATGACGATTCCCGTAAGTTACTTTGTTTCCTCCACAGTATCGAAAGGAAGCTGCGCGTTTCCCTGCCTACGACCCACATTTCCTCTCTGTCCTTCCTGAGGTCTCGGCCTCGGGCGTGAGCCCGGTCTGGGGGAGTGTTCCCAAGGGATACCGCCACAGACTGCATGCATCACACCAGATGCAAGCTTCGTTTCGCCTCCCTTCTCTGTAACTGAACCTAATACATAGACACTAATTGTCTAATTTGTGCTCTGGCCGAAGTTACCTGTGCTCCCCGGTGGGAATTTCAAATAGTAAAAGTAATATTTTCTGTTACACATCCAGCCTTTAAAAAATTAATCCCGGGTTTCTTGCGCACAAGAGTCCATTCAGCCCACCAGGACCATGCCAGCCTCTGGCAGAGCAATCCTATGAGTTCTGCTTGTTTCGGTGGAACTTATTATTTGACCCCTTCTTCGTTTTTCTCGGCAACTGTAAATAACTCGATGTTATTTACAGTTGCCGATTAAGGTACCAACACATTCTGTGTAAAAAAATGCCCCCGCGTCCTTTGAGTCCACACCAAATAAAGCACCCACTTTATGCTAATCTCATGCGCCCAATAATTTAATACAACCCATATTGCCATGACCTCATTTTTTCCCCTTCATCTCTTCCCTTCACTTCCTGCCCCCAAGCTCAGATATGGTATAGAGCTGTGTCGCATGAAAAAAGCCTTTGAGTCCATCTTGTTCATGCTGACCTAGTTGGCACACACTGGTTCCATTTGTCTACATTTTTCCTAAATCTCTCTAAACCTTTCCTATCCATATGCTTTTAAATGCCTGACATTTGAAAAGATCCACACCTGTTAAATGTAGCAGTGAGCTTTAAAAATCTTAGATTTTTCTAAACTTTTAAATGAAATGTATCCCTATATCAGTCCAAGTGTCTTTGAAAGTCTTATTTGTATCCACTTCCGTAGCGAGGAAGCTCATTCTAGATACGGACTAGCTTGTGCGTGAAAGAGTTGCTCCTGAAGTCCCTCTTGATTCTCTCCATTCACTTTATGCCTATTCTAGTTTTAGAATCCCGTATCTTGGGTGAGATTCTACAATTTATCTGTACATTTGGTGCAATTCATAACAGCCAATTAACCTACCACCCCATTGGTAAGTGTCAGAAAGCCAGAGCACCCTGAGGATACACACTCATTCACAGTATCTCCATCTGGAGGTTAACATTGAACCCTGGCCACTGGAGCAAAGAGACAATATCTCTATATTGTGCCGCACATCTCTGGGATGTGGGGGGGAGATCGATGTACCCAGGATAACATACCTGGTCACGGGAATGTGCAAATACCACACAATAGCACCAGAAGCCAGGGTCCCACCCAGCACCCTGGAGCTGTGAGGCGCAGTGTTGCCCAACATAGATATGTTGAATGCACAAATCTTTTACCTAGGGTTGGGGAATCAAGAATTAGAGTGCATAGATTTAAGGTGAGCGAGGCAAGATTTAATAGGAACCCAAAGGGCAACATTTCCACAGAGGGTGAAGGGTATATGAAACAAGCTGCCAGAGGCGGTGGTCGAAGGCAGGTACAATAATCTATTTACTAAAACTCTTGTTTGTTTGTTCCTGAACTACAGCCAAAACGGTACACGATAGCACGACAGTTTTAGGCCCACCTTACTCACTGTGGTCCCATTGGTGCTAATGGAAGAAGTTTAATTGAAATCGGTGTTATATTTTAAAAGTTATTTACATTTAAAAGTTTAAATCTATCTCTTTGGGAGGGGGGAGGAGGGAGGTGGGGAGGGGTGGAGAGGGGAGAATGCTGCACCAATGCAGGAGAGATTTGGGCCCAACGGGTCCACTTGGTCTAGTAACACTTAAAAGTTATTTGGACATGTACATGGATGAGAGGTTTTGAGGGATATGGGCCAAATGTGACTAGCCTAGATGGGTCATCTTGTTCAGCATGGATGATTTGGGCCAAAGGGACTGTTTCGGTGTTGTATATGACTTGCATTGTTCACAATAAGGATTGTGCCTGAGATTATCAGCACATTGGGTTGACATCAATATTGACATGGCATTATTGCCAACTACCATTTTTTAGTTGTAACAGATGCATTTTTTAATAGATAATTTGTCGATGTACCAGTTTGGTGGGTACTTTTCTGGTCATTTACTGCTTAGATTTTACTTTGACCTCCACTCTCATTCTGTACTGCTCAGCATGACAGAATGAGCAGATAGTCGGCATGATGCCTCTGGCAATGTCACTTAGTAACTTGGTGTTAAGATGCTCAATGGATTGGTTCTTTTACACAGTTTTCATGTTAATGATTTTTTTGAAGTCGTGATGGTAACAGATCAGATGATACTCAAAAACATTTGGATTGTGAATTGCAGGAAGATGACTAGCCCAGCAGTAGCAGTTCATCAGTCTTCCACTCCATGAGTACATGCATACACAGGCTTTCAAGAGCAGAGCAGTTACATACCCAACTGAGAAGCATCCCACCAGAATACTTTTTATAGTGCATCAAGAGTTGAGAGTCAAAAGTATGTTATTGTCATATGTACCAAAAGGGTACAATGATATTTTTTCTTGCAGCAGCAGCACAACAGGTTTCTAAATACAGTATCCAATAGATAATGTAATAAATAAACAAAAAAAGTTCAATAAATTAGATTCAATATAGTGCAAAAACAAAGCAACGCCCAAAGTCCCGAGTGCAACCCAGGCAGTTCGTATTTCGGAGTTTAGTTGGAGTTCGTAGTGTTCAATAGCCTGATGGTTGTTGGGTGGAAGCTGTTCCTAAACTTGGATGTTACAGTTTTCAGATTCCTATGCCTTCTCCATAATGGTAAGAGTGAAATGGGACTGTGGCCAGGGTTGTGTGGGTCCTTGATGATGTTGGCTGCCTTTTTGAGACGGCATCTCTTTTTGATCCCTTGGAAGGTTTCTTTGTTGTCAGTTTCTTTGTTGAACTAAATTAAGGCACATGTTGCAATCAAAAGTGCTTGAACAATTGGTTGGGCAGAAAGACAAACTGTAAGAAAGAGGACTGCGCCTCCTTTTCAAGAGCAGCCTGCTCTTGAGCCAGAACCTGTGATGGACCGCCTGCTCTTGAGCCAGCACCTGTGATGGACCAGGCAGTCATCAACGCTTTTTGGAATCACCTTCATTCCTGGGGGTTCGAGTTGTCAAACCAGGTTGTGATGCAACCAATCAATATGCTCCTTACCATGCACCAGTAGAGGTTCAAGGGGATATTCATCGACATACTGAATCTCCTCCATCTTGTAAGAAAGTAGAGGTGTTGATGGGCTTTTGTTTGTGATTGCATCAATGTGCTCTATCCAGGACAGATCTTTTAGAGATATGCATGCCTAGGAACTTGAAATTGTTCCTTCACCATCGACCCTGTCGATTAAAAACAAGTTTGAGGATCCTCGGCCTTCCTCTTCTAAAGTCAACAAACAGTTCCGTGGTTTTACTGACGTTGAGAACAAGTTTTTTTTTCTGGCACCATTCAATCAAACAATCAATCTCCCTCCTATTCTCATCATTATCAGTGATTTGTCCAATAACATGTAAACATGCAGATGGAACTGTGTCTGGCTACACAGTGATGGGTATAGAGTGAGTTAGTCGAGCAGGGTATTGAGCACAGCTTTGATGTGTCCCTGTGCTAATGGTTATCGAGGAGGAAGTGTTGTTGCCGATTTGTACCGAATTGAGGAGAATTTTGTTGTAAAGGGATGCACAGAGATCTAGTTCCCTGAGCTTGGTAACAGGTTTGGAGGAGATGATGGTGTTGAATGTTGAGTTGTAGTCCATGAACAACAGCCTGACACGTGTGTTTTTAGAGGTCCAGTGTAGAGTGGCGAGCCAGCTTGATCGCATCTCCCATTGATATATATTTTGGCGATAGGCAAATTGTAGTTTGTCCAGGTTCTTGCTGAGGTAGGAGTTGATATGCACAATAGCCAACCTCTCAAACCACTCCATCACCATTGATGATAGTCGGATGGTAATCATTGAGGCACGTCATATACTCTTGGGCCTATTATTGATGCTCTTTTAAAGCAGGTGGGAACCTTGGTAATGAGAGGCTGAAGATGTCTGTAAAAACTCCAGCCAGTTGATCCGTGCAGGTTTTGACAATGCAATCAAGTTTCCCATCAGGTCCAGGCACTTTCCGAGGGTTTACCTATTGGCTCAGTGCAAAGTGGCAGAGCACAAGGATCAGACATGGCCTGCAGTGCCACAGAGCGACAGAGGAGAGATAAAGGACTTTGACATCATCGCCTGGTCAGGCCATCCTCTGAAACCTCAACCCAGTGTCACTGCCAGGACAATGAGCCTACTATGTTACTCTCTTGTACTTGTATGTGATTGTGCCTACGTACAGTAAGATTTTTACCAACCTGTATATACAAAAGGAATTTTGCAGTACCTAGGTACAAGTGACAATAAAATACCATTGAATGTAAATGCGGTGATGTTTTTTTCTTGATCAACGTGTCCGTCCATGTGAAGGGAGCAGGTTAGGTTGCTGAGAAACCTGAAACTGTTGACCATCTCTACAGCAGTTCTGTTGATGAGAATGCAGTTGTGTTCACCCTCTTGCTACATGGACCATAGAACAGTCCAGCACAGGAACTTCAGCCCACAATGTTTGTGCCAGTCCTGCCCAGCTGAACAAATCTATATCCCTCTATTCCCTGCACTTCCATGTGCCTATCCAAAAGCCTCTTAAACGCTGCCATCATATCTACCACAACCCCTAGCAATGCATTCCAGGCTCCCACCACCCTCTGTGTAAAATAAAAACCCAACTTGCCCTGCACGTCTCCTTTAAACATTTCTCCCACTCGCCTTATAGCTATGCCTCCAGTGTTGGACATTTTGACACTGGGGAAAAAGGTTCTGACTCTCTGCACCATCTATGCCTCTCATAATTTTATACACTTCTATCAAGTCTCTCCTCGACCTCTAAACAAGCCAAGTCTATCCATCCTTTTCCTGTAGCTGAAACATTCTAATCCAGGTAGCATTCTGGTAAATCTCCTCTGCACCCTCTCCAAAGCTTCCACATCTTTCCTGTCATGATACTACCAGAACTGGATGCAATGCTCCTAATGTGGCCTAAACATTTTCTTTCCTACTCGCTTTATATTCCTCAGAAGTTGTCTGATGCCACCTTCTTAAATCTGATATATGTTTCCTTTTTCTTTCTGACCAAGTTTACAACCAAGTTCCCAACAATGGAGGACTGTGTTCCAACAAAAATCTTCCAAGTGTTTCCTAACCAGAAGCCTTGGATGAATCAGGGGATCTGCATTCTTCTGAGGTCCAGATCCTGGGCATTCAGGTCTGGTGATGCAGAGGTTTATAAGTCCAGATTCTACCTTGACCAGGCCATCAAAAGGGACTTCTGCTCAAAGCTGGAAGATGGGGTGGATGTTCGGCAACTGTGGCAGGGTTTGAATGCCATCACCTCCTGCAGGGTGAGACCAGGGGGTAGCTTAAGCGACGAGCTCAATGCGTTCTACCCACTCTTTCTTAGGGAGGACATTGATGGGGTTTTTGCGGACATTTTCAACCTATCACTACTGAGGTCTGAGGTTCCCACCTTCTTTAAGAGGGCATCAATAATACCGGTGCCCATGAAGAGTAAGGTGACATGCCTCAACGACTGTCGACCAGTGGCACTAACGTCTGTGTTGATTAAATACTTTGAGAGGTTGGTTATGATGGATATCAACTCCTACCTCAACAAGAACCTCGACCCACTACAGTTTGCCTACCGTCACAACAGGTCAACGGAGGATGCGATCTCACTGGCTCTCCACTCTGCACTGGACCACTTGGACAATAAAAACACTGACATGTTTGTAGACTCCAGCTCGACATTCAATACCATCATCCCCTCTGGTGGAACTGGGTCTGTTCGAATTGGCATAAATACTTCCTCATTAACAATCTGTATGGAAGCACCTCAAGGCTGCGTGCTCAGCCACATGCTCTACTCACTCTATACTCATGACTTTGTAGCTTGACATAGTGCAAACTCCATCTGCAAGTTCATCGATGACACCACCATTGTTGGGCAAATTACAGATGGTGATGAGACAGGATAGAAGTGAGATCGACCGATTGACCAAATGGTGCCAGCACAACAACCTGGCTCTCAATATCAGTAAAACCAATGAACTGATTGTGGACTTTAGAAGAGGAAAGATGAGGACCCACAATCCTGTTTATATCAACGGGACGATAGTGGAGTCAAAACTTAATTCCTGGGCGTGCAAATTTCTGAAGATCTTTCCTGGACCCTACACACTGATGCAATTATAAATAAAGCACATCAACGCCTCTACTTCCTGAGACTATTAAGGAGATTCGGTATGACAAAGAGCATTCTCTTGAACTTCTACAGGTGAACAGTAGAGAGCATATTGACTGGTTGCATCATGGCCTGGTTCGGCAACTTGAACATCCAGGAGCGGAAAAAACAAAAAATTATGAACACTTCCCAGTCTATCACCGACTCTGACCTCCCCACCATCGAAGTGATTTATCGGAGTTGCTGCCTCAAAAAGGTAGAGAGACCTACACCATCCTGGCCACACAATCATTTCACCATTGCCAGCGGGAAGAAGGTACAGAAGCCTGAAAACTGTAACGTCCAGGTTCAGGAACAGCTTCTTCCCTACAGCCATCAGGCTATTAAACACTACAACCTCAAATAAGCTCTGAGCTACAATAGACTTATTATTATTATTGCTCTACTATTGTTTGTTTTTTGAGTATGTGTGTGTGTGTATATATATATATATATATGTACATGTATGTACATTTATATGTAAATGTATATATACACGTATATATGTGTTTATATGTATGCATATATCTATATGTATGCATATATATATATGTATGCATATATCTATATGTATGCATATATATATATGTATGCATATATATATATGTATGCATATATATGAGAGAAAAAAGTTCCATGTATATGTAAATATACACATGGAACTTTTTTATGTCGTTTATTATATTGTTTGCAGTGTGCTATGTTTACATATTCTGTTGTGCTGCAGCAAGTAAGAATTTCATTGTTCTATCTTGGACATATGACAATAAAACTCTCTTGACTTGAATTCTTTCTTATGGTGATGTTAAGGTTAATTTGTTGTCATGCCACCAAATTCTCAATCTCTTTTCTGTACTTTGTCTCACAGTTGTTGATCGTGGCACTCAAGCAAATGGAGCTGATATTATTTGGGTTTCAAACTCCTGTGGGCAGTGAGCATAAAACGACCTATGTTGAGAAAATTCTCTGCCTTTCAAATGTTAATCAGTTTGCTGATGAATGCTGGAAAGTTGCAAACCTGCGTGTGAGCAGGAAGTCACTTTGCTTCTGGACATTAGCCTTTCACAGCACAAGTGTGTGTTGCAGCAGTTACTGTCAGTTCCCTCGCTTAATGACAACAAATGCTGACAGCTTTGCTCTCAAAACAACGGCAGAATCCGGGTCAAAGTAACCCCTTGGGTGGTTCAATACGTCATTGTACCAACTTGGCTGCTCTTTTTTACCGACATGGTTTTCACATTTAAAACAAAACAGGTGCGTGCAAAGATAGTAACTATCCACTGGGTGCATGCATGCAACTCCTTTATTAAACTTTGGAGGTAAGCAGGGTCACGGTGTGACTTACTATAAGATAAACACATTGCTATGAAAACAACATGTAGCTGAGCTTGTTACAGTAAAAAACACCCGTCAAGGGATCTTGGGTGGAAAATATGAGACCATTCCAAAACCCTTTTTCTTTAGGTTTATTATTGCGTGTGCAGAGGTATAGTGAAAAACTTTTTTTAAGTGCTATCAAATCAAGTCAGATAAAGCTATAAGTGAATGCAATCAAGCCAAATTCAAGTACAATAGGTAGAGCAAAGAGGTAGCGACAGAGTGCAGCATAGAGTTTCTCAGCATTGAAACGTCATGGTTCCAGAGGAAAAGTCCAATGTCCACAATTGGGGAGGTTGGAGAATCGGGACTGTACCCTTATGGAAGGAACGTTCAGAAGCCTTAAAAAGCTGTTCCAGTGTCTGGTGGTGTGTGTTTTAAAAAGTCTGTATATTTGCCTGACAGGGGCAGAGAGAAGAAGGAATGATCAGAATGTCTGATTATGTTGGCTGCTTTTTTTGAGGGACTGTGGTGTAGATGGAGTCAATGGTCAAGTCTGGTCTGTGTCATTTGTTTACTTGTTTGGTGGAAATATGTTAAAAAGAAATCTTTCTCTATTGTGACGACATCATTAATAAGTTCATGTGCAGCGATGAGCTCAACTCAATCCATCGCAGACTTGTCATGTTCTTACCTTTCATATAGAGTCTGGTCTTGTAACTAAATTAATTTTCAACAGTCGTTTATTTATTTATCTGCTTCCATGCATTTTTGACTTGATCTATAAAAATATAGAAAATTGATGAAATATGATAAAGTAATTCATCAAGTTAAAATTGCCAATGAAATGAGGAAGAGGGTGCAACAAAAAATTCTTCACAATGGCACAGACGTGTAGAATCAAATTGCTTCTTTTATAGTAAGAACTGTTCGTGAATAAGAGAGGAAAGAAGTAATTTCATAGAAAAAAGCATCCTAACCAAATTTAATCCCATTGTGCTATAATCTCAAATTTAATGTTGATTTGCTGTACAAATGTCAAAAAGACAAATAGATATTGGACATTTTCATTGTTTGTTCTTATCTATCAGACATCATAAGATCTCTGTGGTATGTTTAGTTTGGAGATGCAGCGTTAAAAACAGGCCCCTCGGCCCACTGTCTACGCCATCCTACAATCACCCATTCACACTCGTTCTATGATATCCCACTTTCTCATCCATTCCCTACACACGACAGGCAATTTACAGAGGCCCATTAACCTACAAGCCAGCATGTCTTTGGGATTTTGGAGGAAACCGGAGCACCCAGAGGAAACCAATGTGGATATGGACAGTTAGTTTATCACACTTTGCAAAAGATTGGCACAACGTTTTTATTAATCATCAGCAAATCATGAATGCCCGAAACTAAATGTACAGCGACAGATTTTTCCGCAACATATCTTTAAAGACCAACGAATGAAAGTGGTTAAACATTCAACTTACTCAAATTTCTTTATAAAATGATTTCCTCCAGCCAGCAATATTCTTTAATTTTTTTTTATCTTGCTCATGAAATGACTCGAATCCAATAGGAACACATTATGCGTTATCTCCCAGGGCCTAATCTGTATCAAAAGCCGACATCTGTGCTCCCTGTGCGACTGAATTCTTCCTCACTCGTTAACCCCCTGCATTGTTTTCACATCCACCACCTACTCTGAATGCATTAATATATTCTTGTTTAAACATTAATGGATTAGTGGTTGAAGCAGAAACTCTTACTAACATTCAAGATTAAATTAGGTAATTGAGGAAGTCATAATAAGGGAAAGAGTAAAGTGAGAGAGTAAAGGGGATCTAGTAACAGGAGTGATAAATATGATCAGATTTGTTTGTTTTGTGCAATGTAAGTGGCATCATTAATTGATTGGGCTGGGCAGCACACTTTGCAATTTCTATTGACCAGGAACTGGATCACATTGAGCTGTTTTTCCCACTACTTAATTAAAACATAATTTAACGTGGGGTAGACCATATTTATAATCATTTCAATCACACAAATTGCATAATTCAATTTTGCCCTAGAGACCTGAATGTGATGCCATTTCTTATGAAATGCATCTTCTGGATCTCAGTTTTGATGCAGCGGGACTGAGAGCAAAATGTTGCATGTTTCACTGCATTGGTGGCAATCTCGCACAGCCTTCAGGGTACAATGGAATTTCTTGACATGTGTATTTCCACGACAGAAGAAATCATAGAATTTATAGAAAAATTACATCGGAGGAGGTGCCCAGTTGCTGATTCCATCGGGCAGAAGATACAGAAGCTAGAAAGCAAGCACCACCAGATTTGGGAGCAGCTTGTTCCTTTCTGTTATCAGGCTTCTGAACGGTCCCCCCACAAGCTAGGGTATAGTCTCAATCTTCCAACCAACCTCATTGAGACATTGTACATAACAGCTCCAGAGAGAAAGAACAATGTTGAAAAAGTATATGTTCAGCATGCTGATATTTTTCTCTTCGCTGTGCCTGGTGTACTTGTGTTTGGCTTGATTGGATTAATATACAGTATTATCTGATTTGACAGGAGAGCACACAAACAAAAGATTTTCACTGTCTCTTTTTGTGACAATAATACAGATGACAATATATACCAATACCAATCTTCAGGTCTATGGTGCTATAGGCCGCGGGTCTTTGGTGTACATCCAAATCCTGGTTGAATATGGTAAGGATTCCTGTCATTATCCCCATCTTAGCCAGAGTTCCAGATCCCAGCCACCCTCTGAATAAGAAAGATTCTTCCTCATTTCCCCTATAATCTTTCTGCCAATACTTTATGTCTATGCTACAGAGAGCTGTACAGCACGGAAACAGTCCCTTTGGCCCAACTTTTTCATGCTGACTATGTTGACATATTGGGCTAGTATGCCTGCATTTAATCTATATCCCTCTAAACCCATCCTATCCATATCTGTTCAAATGTCTTTTAAAAGTCAAAATTGTATCTGCTTCTACAGCTTCTTGCAGCTTATTCCAGATACAGATTACCTTCTGAGTGAAAATGTTATACCTGAGGTCCCTCTTAAATTTCTCCCCTCCTACTTTAAGCCTATGTCCTCTAGTTTTGGAATCCTCTATCCTGGGAAAAAGACAGTGAGTGTTCACTATATCCATGCCCCTCACGATCTTGTACACCTTAAACCTCCACTCCACCTATGCTCCAGGTGAAGAGTTCCAGCCCATCCAAACACTCCCTATAACTCGAGCCCCTGTAAAATCCTGGTGAATCTCTTACACACCCTATCTAACTTAATGACATCCTTCCTGTGGCTTGGCGACCAGAACTGCACACACTACTTCAACAATGGTCTCATCAATGATGTACACTGCATCATGTTGTGCCAACTTTTGTACTCCATACTCTTCGGCAAACATGCCAAATGCCTTCTTCACCATGTTATCTGCCCGACTTGCTACTTTTAGGAAACCATGTGCCTGTACTCCCAAATCACTCTGTTCTCCTTGTTGTCTAGTTTTTTGGTCCTTCTGCCAAGGAAATAGGTATTTTCTATTTGCTGCACATTGGCCTCTCATAATGCTATACAATTCAATTAAGTCTTCCCTTGGCAACCTTACCCTATACAATATTTCCTCACTGCTATATTCTTCCAGTCCAGTGCACCCTCTTCAGTACAATCACATTTTGCCAGTCACATAATGATCAGAATTCTGCGGTGTCGTCTGTTTAATCTTGTATATAGTTTTAGTAAGACCTCTTGTATTTCATGTCTTGACTCACTGTGCCAAAATACATTCTTATTAAACATATGACCATTTGCTTATATGACCTCCGTGGTTGCATATTACAAAACCTTTCTCGAATACTAACTTCTAAAGAGAGAGGCATATTTATTGCCCTCCCACGATATGCCGAGCCAGACGCATTCTCCTCTCAACAGATAACTTCAGGGAAATGAAATATTGACCAATGCATCTGGCAACTCTCTTCCATGCCCAGTACTGCCATGCTCTTTCCATTTAGTTCCATGTGCATCCCCATCTGAGCAAATGCCATAATTTTTTAAGCTACTATTCAGGGTTGATTGCAGGAAACCATTTCCACCTGTGGAGATTTCTAAAAACAAAGGGCACAGGTTTAGGATAAGGCCCATGGGGGAATCCTGGAAGGATTTTGTTTTCACTCAGAGGGTGGTTGGAATCTAAAATGCATTTCCCGAGGAAGTGATGGAGGCAAATTAGCAGAGGCAGCACATTGGCATAGCTGGTAGAGCTGCTACCTCACAGCACCAGAGATCCAGGTTTCGATGCTGATCTCGGATGCTGTCTGTGTGAAGTGTGCTCATTCTCCCTGTGACTGCCTGGGTTTCCTCCGAGTGTGCCAGTTTCAAAGGTCTTTTATTGTCATGTGTACCAATTAAGGTACAGTGATATGCGAAAAACCATACAGCCATACTAAAAAAGCAACAAGACACACGACTATATACAAGTTAACATAAACATCCACCACAGCAGATTCCCCACTGTGATGGAAGGCAATAAAGTCTAATCTTCCCTCTTTATTCTCCCGCGGTTGGGGCAGTCGAATCATCCGTCAGGGCAATCGAAGCTCCCACCTCGAGGTGGTCAAAGCTCCTATGGCTTGGAGTTTCCGAAGTCGGTCCCTGACCAGAGACCACGAGCTCTGCGATATTAAAGTCCGCAGGCTCCCATGGTGGGGCTCAGAGGTCAATCCCTGGCAAGGGGATTGCAAGCTCCGCGATGTTAATGTCCCGCAGGCTCCTGCACTGGAGCTCCCGAAGTCAGTCTCAAGCAAAGGCCGCCAACTCCTCAATGTTAGGCCGCAGTGCGGACGGAGATTTGATATGGAAAAAAAAATCGCATCTCCGTCGAGGTAAGAGATTGGAAAAAGTTTTCTCCAACCCCACCCCGCACATAAAACAAGCTAAAGAACACTAAAAAACATACATTTAACACATACTAAAAAAAGAAAAAAAAAAAAGGGACAGACAGACTTCCCACAATGCAAAGATGTGCAGGTTTGTGGATTAATTGGCCTCTGTAAATTACCCTTAATGTGTAGGGAATGATGAGAAAGTGGGATAACATAGAACTAATGTGAAAAGGAGATCGATGGTCATCATGGACCCGATGGACCAAAGGGTCTGTTTCCATGCTGCATCTTTCCTTTCATTTCAATTCAAATAATCTCACAACATTTAAGAAGTCTCCAGATGAGCGCCTGAATTGCCAAGGATAAAAGTTAGCGATCAAGCGTTGATAAATGGATTTACTGTACAGGGGTGTATGATTGTCGGAAAGGATATCGTGTGCTGAATGGCCTGATTCTGTGCTGCATGACAATGGCCAATGGCTAATGTCCTTCACATCTTTATCTCCCACTTGATGGTAGATCACAGATAGCAGTCAGCAGACTGTAACATGCAAATTTCTTGCCTACAAAAATTACGGCTTCACTGAAAGGTTGGATATGGATGCTGGATCTGAATCAGCAACTGAATCTGAAATGTTTCCATGCAACTTACAGATAAGAAAGAAAAGACAGGAAATATCAAACAGATGTCTGTAGATGATGTAACAAAAGTTTTTTTTACCATATGTCACAACGTACCAGTGTGCAGTACTGATACACCCATCATTTTCTTGTTGTAAAACTTGCATGGTGATATTTTGCATGATGAAAATCCTCTGTGTAAAAAATCTATGAGTGGTTGGTAAGTTTTTTGAGTGTAATATGAAATACAAGCTTCCCAGCATAAGGTTTAAGTGAGATCTATGCCCGGATTTCATAGTGGTTTATAAGGATTTGAACAGTCTGAAGAAGGGTCTCAACCCGAAACATCACTCATTCCTTCTCTCCAGAGATGCTGCCTGTCCCGCTGAGTTACTCCAGCTTTTTGTGATTATATCTTTGGTTTTTGTATAAACCAGGTTCTAGATTTATTTCCAGCAAACAGATTTTACATTGAGAAAGTGTATTCTCCAAATTAGGCAGTCTTTGGTGAGGCAAAGTCAATTGGGGTGTGAAAATCAACCATGACAGTGGATGGGTAAAACTAGCCAGTGTGTCACATGTTTTGTATCTGAGATGCTTACCTAAGATGTATCTAAGTGCTTATGTATGGTGATACTTGGACTGAATTGTATACAAAAATGAAATTCCCTGTATCTCCGGTAAATGTTACAATATTGTACCATTGGTTGTTGATTTATTGAATTTAAAAAATATTATATTATCTGGGAGCATTGTGTTTATGGGTCTGTTATGCTGCTGCAAGTAAGATTTTCGTTGTACCATTGTTGGTATTCAATGACTTGAGACTCTTGATTCTTCATGTAATGGCAGTTTCTATACCATCTCGAAATCCCACTTCGATAGCCATTATGAAATGTTGGTTATGAAATGTTGGGGATGAAATGTAGTTATAGCTTACGCACACGTCGCACCCTGATATGACAAAACAAATCTTCCAAACTTCTTTTCTTCATTAATTGGTTTTATTAAAATAGCACAAATCATAGAGTAATTCATCAGTTTCCGTACTTTATCAACTGTTTCTTCTTCAAACAATATCTAGAGTTCTTGCAGTTATTACCGTATGGTTCTTACAAATATAGATGATACAAGTGTGTGGTACGAGCGCGTGTGGTAAAGAACTGTATGCTCACCATCCTCCGAGTATAAACTGACCCACAATCTCTGTCGACACGCTAGCCTCCTCCCATCTAGACACTCCCCATTACGCATTAAGTCACACCCACAAGCAGGCAAAAAGACATAAACTAGAAACATTAAAACATAGCCATAACAATAATTCTGTCCACCATGTAAATTTGATTACTTTCCAAGCATCAAAGACTTTCTGGGGCTCTCTATTGTAGCTTAATTGCAGCTGTTTGTATGTTGAAAGTTGTAATGTAAAAAATAACTCTCACATATTTCACACAAAGATTAAGAAGTTATTATGTGTTGAATGAATGAATAAGTTTATTGGCCAAGTATGTACACATACAAGGAATGAGCCTTGGTGCTCTGCTCGCAAATAACAACACGAACATACAGCAAACAATTAAGAATAAAGCATGAAACATTAAAACATTAAGAATACAACATTACAGTTTAAACATGTGAGTGAAATAAACCCGAGCAAAAAGAGACTACAGACTTTTGGTTATTGAGTAGAGCTACTCCTCGCGGGGAAAAAAGCTATTTTTATGTCTGGCTGTGGTGGCTTTGACAGTCCGGAGTCGCCTTCCAGAGGGAAGTGCTTCAAAGAGTTTGTGGCCAGGGTGAGAGGGGTCAGAGATGATCTTGCCTGCTCGCTTCCTGGCCCTTGCAGTGTACAGTTCATCAATGGGGAGGGAAGGTTGCAGCCAACAACCTTTTATTTCATATTGTTAATTTGTGATTCTTTTTATTTCATGCACGGGGAAATAGGAACAAATGTTTCCCCATCAGAAATACCGCAGCCATGACTTTTACCACAAAGACTTAATTCCATGAAAATAATCCCTTTATAAATGTTTGACAAAAGTTGGCTTGTCCTCTTATCTTCTGACTCTTCCATTCAATTTAGACTTTGGAGATACAGCGTGGAAACAGGCCCTTAGGCCCTCCGAGTCCATGCTGACTAGCAATCACCCCATACACTAGCACTATCCTACATACAAGGGACAAATTACAATTTTACCAAAGCCTATTAACCTACAAACCTGTCTTTGTAGTGTGGGAGGAAACCGGACCACCCAGAAAAATCCCACATGGTCACATGGAGAAGGTACAAACTCTGTACAGACCGCACTCATGGTCAGGATTGAACCCGAGTCTCTGGCACCATAAGGCAGCAACTCTGTTACTACGCCACTGTACCTGTTGGTATTGTCTAAATGATAGTGGTGGTGCCCCAGAATTTCACTGCATGTCCCATTGGGTAGTTTCCACTGTTCTCTCAATGAGGATTTTTGTTATCATTTTATCAGGAATTTGAGACCTTTCTGCATAAAGTTTTGCAACTTATTGTGAACAGTTGTAAACTCATGAGATGCACTACAGCAACTGACCAAGGCTTGGAGTAGTACTGTGTTCAGTTTTGGTCACTCTGCTGTAGAAAAGATGCCATTAAGCTGGAATGGATGCAGAGAGGATTTATGAATATACTGCCAGGACTCGAAGGGCTGAGCTATGGGGAGAGAATGGGCAGACTAGGATTTTATTCCGTGGAGTGCGAGAGGCTGAGGGGTGATCGAATGGAGGTGCATAAAATCATGATGGATATAGATAGGGTGAACACAGTCTTTTACCCAGATTAGTAGAACCAGAGGACATCGGTTTAAGGTGAGAGAGGAAAGATTTGATAGGAACCTGTGGGACAACGTTTTCACACAGAGTATATGGAATGAGCTGCAAGAGGAAGTAGTTTGGGGAAGGTACTATAACAGTATTTTATAAAAAGTGTACGGGTATATGGGGAGGTACAGTTTTTGGATGTTTGGTCAAAAGTCAGGAAAATGGAACTTGCTTGGATGGGGCACCTCAAGAACAGTAGTAGTTCAAGAAAGCAGCTCAAAACCACCACCTCAGGGGGAAGTAGGGAGGGACAATTGAATGTTGGCTTAGCCTGTGAAGCCCATATTCCTTCTGTGAATGAGTATATAAAAAAGAAACATGCACAGAAAATTATGAAAAATTCTCTGGAGCAAAGCAGCAGGGAATGAACAAGAGGATTGAAGGGATTAAAGGACAAAAGGAATGATGGCGCAGGGAAGATGTTGACAACATAATATTGTGCATGTTGCTGCCTGCAGACAACATCACAGCCTAAAGGGCCTGTCCCACTTAGGCGGCTGCCGGCGACTAGGCTGTCGCCGACAGTTCGTCGGGGTGTCGTGGGCATAATCGTGAGGAGTCTTCCAAAGATTATATTGGATCGTAATGGATCTTGGCGTGTCGCCGAGAAATCAAACGGTTTGAAATCTCTCGGCGACAGCGGGCTTGTCGCCAGGCATCGTAGCTTATTGCGGGCGCTGTCGCATGCTGTCCCCAAGTTTGATAGATTCTCTTAAGATGCATTTAGAAGCACGTAATATTAAAATAAATAAAGTCATTTCAAAATACCATTAAATGCTTGTGTTTAACCAATTTATTTACCGTCAGGACATTTGACAGGTAGATTGGAGGTGACAGTTTGACGGTCAGGTAAGTGTGGGAATTTTGCGATGTTTTTGGCCTCAGCCATTACATTTAAAGTGGGCTCCAAACCCAGATATTCAACCCAGAAACCAGATATGCATCTCCCGTACATTTTTTTTAATACAGCTATTAGTAAACTGGAAGTAAATCCGGTTTATTCCTTGTTACTGTGAAGCTTGGTTTTTAAGTACCCGTACCAGGTGTTATAGTTCAAAACTCTCAAGTACTTACCGACTTGTCAGTGATTTCAGCGAAAATCAGGACTCCGGAGAAGCATTGACAGCGTGGGGATTTTCGCGATGTTTCAGAAGACGGTGTAATCTCGACCTGACTCGGCATTGTCGTGGTCATTGTCATCGGGTAAAAGAAAGGTTCGGCGAACTGCTACGACTTTGACAGTCGTCGGCAGTCGCCAAAAAAATCGCCTAAAGTGGGACAGGCCCTTAAGGCACAGAAGGCTTGCGGTATCTCAGATGACTGAATTCCGCAACCCAAGATTTGATTAATCGATCTAACTTTGCAAGTGCATAACATAACATAACATAACATAACAACACTTTATTGTCACTCGGCACAACACCGAGCGAAATTTCAGCAGTCACACAAAATACAGCAAAAAGAAAAGAACACAGGACACCCGACCCCAACACAAACATCCATCACAGTGACTCCAAACACCCCCTCACTGTGATGGAGGCAACAAAACTTCCCCTCTCTTCCCCCCGCACCCACGGACAGGCAGCTCGACCCCTACCGAGGCAAACGACACGCACAGCCCCCGCAAGGGGATGGAAGGCCCCCCGGCCGAGCCGCCCCGGGCACCGAAACGTCCCGCGGCCACACCGGGCGATGTTAAGTCCAACGGCCGAGCCGCACCGGGCACTGAAACGTCCCGCGGCCGAACAGCGCTGACGATGTTAAGTCCAGCGGCCAAGCCGCACCGGGCACTGAAACGTCCTGCGGCCACACCGGGCGATGTTAAGTCCAGCGGCCGAGCCGCACCGGGCACTGAAACGTCCCGCGGCCACACCGGGCACTGAAACGTCCCGCGGCCACACCGGGCGATGTTAAGTCCAGTGGCCGAGCCGCACCGGGCACTGAAACGTCCCGCGGCCGCACCGGGCGATGTTAAGTCCAGCGGCTGAGCCGCACCGGGCACTGAAACGTCCCGCGGCCAATGTATCGTGATTGGATAGTTCAGAAGCTGCGTGGTTGTTGTAGGCTATTTTCACTTCAAACTATCGAGCTATTTCCTGTCATGGACTTAGATGACCACCTGGAGACTTTGAGTCCTTTTGTTCTGATTGTTCACACGGATTTCCTATTTGGTCAGGATCATTTCCCATTGTTTTCATATCTCACTTGCGCACGTGTTCATCGTGATGTTTGGATATCCTCTGGAGGTTTGTTGCAGCAGGTGGTGGAACTGCTTCCTCACAGCACCAGAGACCCGAGTTCATCCTGACCTTGGGTGCTGTCTGTGTGGACTTTGCACATTCCCCCAGGTACTGTAGTTTCCCCCCACATCCCAAAGGCATGCGGGTTTGTAGGTTAATTGGTCTTAATAAATTTCCTCCAGTGTGTGGGGGATTGGATGTGAAAGTGGGACAACATAGAACTCGTGACGCACAAAGTTCTGGAGTAATTCAGTGGGTCAGGCAGCATCTCTGCCCAAGATAGACACAAAATGCTGGAGTGATTCAGCAGGTCAGGCAGCATCTCTGGAGAAATTAGAAAGGTGATGTTTCAGGACGGGGCCCTTTTTCATATTCCAGACCTGAAACATCACATCCATTTTCTCCAGAGATGCTGCCTGATCTGTGGACTTACTCCAACATTTTGTGTCTATCTTTGGTATAAACTAGCATCTACAGTTCCTTTTTAATAGCACCTCTGCCTGACCTGCTATGTTAGTCCAGCACTTCGTCCTTTTCTGTAAACCAGCAATTACCGTTCCTGTGTCTATAGAACTAGTGTGACTGAGTGTCCAATGGTGGGCTGAAGGTCTGTTTTCATGCTCTATCTTAAAACTAAACATCCTGCTGCTGTTCTTTCCTCCATTAGCTTCCTACATATCAGATATACCATACATAGAATCAATTGGTTCAAACTCAAGTACGATAAAACAAAAGGGAAGGTGCAGAATATGGTTCTCAGGATTCTAGCACATCAGTTCTTTAGACAAAGTCTATTGTCCACAATGGGGTAGAGGTGAATTGAACAGTACACCAGTTTATGGAAGGAGTGAAGGTCTATCTGATCGATGGCCTTATTGGATTAGAAAGAAATCACCTGATAAAATATGGACAGCAGCATAGAGATGGGGTGAAAGCAGTTGTAAACTAACAGGCAGTGGGATAGGGGTGGTGTGTAGCATGGAAAAACGACAAACAGTCGGTACTATGCCCAGGATGAAAGCATTATAAAACTAGGGTGAGCCCATGGATGTGGATGGTTTTAATATGGATCTCAGCACTGTAGCACATCAGTTCCATAGACAAAGTCCATAAGGTGAATCAGATGGTATCCTCGTTTGTGGAATGACTATTCAGAAGCCTGATAACAGAGGGGAATAAGCTGTTACTGAGTCTGGTGGTGCAAGCTTTCAAGCTTCTGTTCCTTCTGCCGTACGGGAACAGGGAAAGGAATAATGGAGTAGGACAAGTCTTTGATATATAGGCTGATTTTCTGAGGCAGTGTGGTGTAGATGGGGGTCAATCACCATTCTCCTGTCTCTGTACCTCTGTTCAGAATATCCCTCTAATCTCCTTGGTGGGATATTGCCAACAGCAGGCTGGCCTGTCATCAGTGAATAGAAATGCAAACTTTTGTCTGACGTGCTGAGGGACACTCTGAAGCTCGGTGCAGGCAACACGAGACCTTTGTGGAGGAGGACCACAGTATAGTGTCCTTTAGCTGCTAGACATTGAGGGCAATGGTGGTTTGTGTAAAGAAAAAGGAAGGTGCTAACACCACTGGGTATAACACTAGCAATATTGAATGTAAAGAGACACTAAGAACCTATTGAAAGTTTTTTATACTTCTTTTGTCATGTGGCACAGAAACAGGCCCTTTGGCCCACCAAGTCTGCGCCATTCATCAACCAGCTGTCTGCACTAATCCTACATTGATATTCTCCCCACGTCCTCAACAACTCCCCTCAGATTCTTCCCCTTACCCACTCGCTGGGGACAATTTTACAGAGGCTCATTAACCTAAAAAAACCTGCACGTCCATGGGATGTGGGAGGAAACCCAAGTGGTCACAGGGAAAATATGCAAACTCCACACAACTAGTGGTTGAGGTCAGGATAGAACCCGGGTGTCTGGCACTGTGAGTCAGCAGCTGAGCTACTGTGCCATTTTAAATATATGTTTTATTACAAATACAATTTATTTGGGGGAAAAAAAATATTGTACCTGTGAGAGGGCACCAGTGCACCAACTGCATTATCTGGTCTTGAATGTTCTGAATTAACAGGTAAACGTGAGGAACTAGGGATGCCAGTTTACAAAAAAAGGTGCAATGTCCTGGAGTAATTCAGCGGGTCAGGCAGCATCTCTGGAGGACATGGATAGGCGACGTTTCGGGTTGCAACCTTTCTTCAGATTGATTGTAGTAGTGGGGAGAAAGCTGGAAAAGAGGTGGGGGGAGAGCACAAAGCCTGCCAACTGAGGTATATGAGTGGAATTTTGATTGATACAAGATTGGACAAAGACCAGAGATGAAAAGACAAAAAGGGTTAGAGAAGGATAGAAGATGCACAAAATGTGAAACTAGAGGAAGTAATAAAGGTGAAAGGGGACAAGGAGAAGGGGAGAAATAAGTGTGCATCCTGGTGGGGCACAGGGAAGAGTGGGGGAATAAAAGAGGCAGTGGAAAGGAGGGGTTGTTGCTTTTTAGAATGGGGAGGAGTTGAGAAATGTCCTTTTCTGCCAACTCAAATTCCAGCTGCTAGATATCTTGTGCCTTGGCTAATGACTAAGTCGTTAAACTAATTTATTTTTCCTGGTTTTGAGGCAGTTGTAGGTCGGTGCAAATAATTTATAGTTCATTGATTTATTGCTATTGTTGATGTAAGTCACTGGGTAACAGAATATTCTCTCCCTCTCCCCTTTCCCCTCCCCTCCCCCTCTGCGTTTCCAGCTCACAGAACCTCAGAGAGGATATCCCTGTGGCACTTTGTGCTTCCCTTTTTGTTCCAGCCATTCACTGGACCTGACTGAATGAGACCAGCTATTCAATTTGCGCTTTGTGGATAGTTATTGCATTAGGGGCGTGCCCTCTGGGAAATCAGTGGAGAGTTCACGAAGGGCCTTTGCGACCAACACAGATGCAAGACTTTGAGCCTATTGGCCTGATTTAGCACCAGAGCAGGTCAAATGGGTGAAAGGGCTAAGTCATTAAGTCATTCCTCATCCTGAAGGAGCTTTATTTAACAGCAAAACAAAACATTCTCGATGAAAGTGTAGAGTTGTGATTACACCGCTGTCTGGAAACCTTAACTCCACCAATGCTTTATGTTTAGCTTTATTATTGTCACGTGTACCCAGATAATTCGAGTTTGCGTGCGATTCAGTCAAATCATACAATACTATCCAAGTTGTATTTGATAATGGGACAATTGAGGTTATTTTACTCGGAAGTGATTTTTGTTGTTGTCTGGTTCCTTTGTGCTGTCAGGTTAATGAGTACAATGAAGCCAAATGCAAGTACAACACGTAGAGCAAAGAGAAAAATACCAGAATGTAGAATATAATGCTCAGCATTTTAGCATTACAGTTATAGAGGAAAATATCCAATGTCTGCAATGAGGTAGATTGGAAAAGTATCGGGAATGTTTTAGAGAAAGGAGCTGGAATTGTGTTGAGAAATGCACATTAAATGCAGGAGAGATTATTTCTTGAATAGGGACCAAGCTGTATTAGATAATGTCACAATGGATGTTATTTAACTGAGAAGTGATTTTTTTTTGTCGGTTCCTTTGTGCTGACAGGTTAACCAGCTGATATCATGTTACACTGTATTGACCTTTCTGGGTGGCAGCAGGGAAACATATGGTAGTGGAAAGGATCACTTAAGTGACAGTGATGTGAAAGTGGAGAAAGCAAAGATTGCCTCTGTTCTCACTTAAGTCTGTGATTGATTCTATATCTTACTGAGCAAAGGGAAATCCAATAACTAGTCCAATAGAACTATGTGGCTGAGAGACATGAGAGACATGAAAAAGCATGCGCATGTACACTTGCAAACAGTTTGAGCCCTCCAAATAATTTATGGTACAGTGAGGATTTTTTTTTACAAGGTTAGATGCGTGTTGTGTTCTTTCCTGTGAACACAAGGAAAAAAAGTTTTGCATATATTTCTAGCATGAACACTACCTCATCCTTCTTTGTAAATGCTTTGGTGAATTATAAAGTGCTTATAGAACAGAAATGAACCATTGGAACCATTAGGGGCTATGCTACACCTGTGCAACTTTATCCTACTTTGTCTCAGATTGTCGATACATATGTTATTTACACTAACCATTCCATGGAACAGCAATTTCCACATTCAAACCAACTGCCTTGAGTGCAAAACTTTCTTTTGAATTACTTTTGGTCTTCGAGTGACTTGTATTTATAGCTCCTAGTTTCGACTTTCTGTGCTTATATTTTTCCCTATAATCAGTCTTACCATATTTTTAAAGATCTCTGCCGGATCTTCAGTACATTTAGCCTTTCCTGACAGCAATACCTTGTTTGTTGTGTTACCTCCCTTACAAATCCTTTTTGTATGTTCGCTGATGGTTTTTTAACAATATGGAAACCAGAAAAAGTAATCAGTACTTTAAGTGTCGTGCAAGTAATTTCTGAAGATTCTTGACTGCACATGATTCTATATCATCTTTTGTACATTTGTAGTTTTCCAAAGCAGATGAGAAAAAAATCAACACAATTTAACTATCACCGACTCCCACTACTTCTGCTCTTTTCTCCTCTTCCGTACTCGCATCTCGCAACTCTCACATCCCGGAGTCCCCGATTTCCCTTTTACCCCTCTTTTTCTTTCCACCTCGCCCCTTTCATCCATATCCCTCCCTATAGCTTTACACTTCATTCCTTATCTGACACCCTTGAATCTCCTTTTCACCTCTAACCTTTGTCACTTTCGCATCTGTTAATCGCTGCACCCCCTCCCCCATTCCTCACCTGTGTCCATCTATCACTTGCCTGGCCTTTCCCCACCCACTTCCCTTTTCCAGCTTTCCCCTTCCCACTCAATCAATCTGAAGGAGGGACCTGATTCAAGGCGTTGTCAGTCCATTCACTCCATAGATGCTGCCCTGGGTTTCTCCAGCAGTTTTTGCTCAAGCTTCCAGCATCTGCAGTCTCTTGTGTCCCTGTTTTAATTTTTAACGTACTGAAATCTATTATAAAGACGTCTGTTAAATCGAGGGTATACTGTACCTATGGCTGTAAGGCATTTTAGAACATTCTTAAAGCATGGGTGCTATATAAATGCAAAACTTCCTTTCTTTAAACTGCTTGTGTACTGAAGCACTGTATCACAGATACTTCGACCATAAATATTTCTCTTCATTGCCTCGAATGTCTCGTATTTGTTTTATTCACTTCTATTATTGTTCCCGACTCCCTTTCTTTGATAAAAGCGCTTACACCCAAAACTGTTCCTCCTGCGGGAATTAAGAGGTTCATGAGGGCAGAGCACAAGATGATCCTTATGTTCTTTTCCCACCTCCCCCTGAATGATTCGTAGCTGGAACTGAGCACACAATGCAGTCAGCTGTTCGGTTGAGTCTGCTTTTTTTCACCAAATTGTTAACCTCATTTTGTTGCTGAATATAAACAACGAATGAGAAGATGCATTGAAATTGAGGAATGTTTGGATAGATGTATCAACGGTTATTGTTAAGGCAGTACTTGACAAAATGGGCTGGAAATGGACACAGGAGAGAGATTAAGTTTGCACTGGAGTCATAGTTCCATATCGCAGCCATAACTGAGAGAACCAGCAAATAGAAGTCATGGATTACTTTGCCACCAAAAAGGCAAACAAGGTTCAAGGATAAATAATCATAAGCTGCCCTTGCATACAACACTGCACTTCATAAACTGACTGGCAAGATTATATAATATCCCAAGCTGGAGAGAGGGAAATAAATGGGTTAAAGATAGGTTACAAAAATTGAAATGCAAAAGCTAGACCTCTAATAACGCAATGTAGTGACATGAGAAACTCTATATATACAGTGTCTTCTATAATGTTTGGGACAAAGACCCATCATTTATTTATTGCCTCTGTACTCCACAATTTGAGATTTGTAATAGAAAAAAGTCACGTGGTTAAAGTGCACATTGTCAGATTTTAATAAAGGCAATTTTTACACATTTTGGTTTCACCATGTAGAAATTACAGCAATGTTTATACGTAGTGCCCCCATTTCAGGGCACCATAATGTTTGGGACACTGCAATGTCATGTAAATGAAAGTAGTCATGTTTAGTATTTTGTTGCATATCCTTTGCATGCAATGACTGCTTGAAGTCTGCGATTCATGGAATCACCAGTTGCTGGGTGTCTTCTCTGGTGATGTTCTGCCAGGCCTGAATCGTAGTCATCTTTAGACCTATGCTTGTTTTGGGGGCTAGTCCCCTTTAGTTTTCTCTTCAGCACCTAAAAGGCATGCTCAATTGGGTTCAGATCGGGTGATTGACTTGGCCACTTAAGAATTGACCATTTTTTAGGTTTGAAAAACTCCTTTGTTGCTTTAGCAGTATGTTTGGGATCATTGTCTTGCTGTAGAATGAACCGCCGGCCAATGAGTTTTGAGGCATTTGAACTTTAGATAGGATGTGTCAATACACTTCAGAATTCATTATGCTGCTACCATCAGCAGTTGTATCATCAATGACGATAAGTAAGCCAGTACCTTCAGCAGTCATACATGCCCAGGCCATAATACCTCCACCACCGTGTTTCACAGATGAGGTGGTATGCTTTGGATCTTGGGCAGTTCCTTCTCTCCTCCATACTTTGCTCGTCCCATCACTCTGATATGTTAATCTTCGTCTCATTTTATTCTTGTTTCTCAATCTCATAATGGCTTCTTTGACTTTCATTGGCACAGCGTTCGTCCTCATGTTGATAAACAGCAATAAAAGTTTCCAAAGGTGATTGAAAGGCTGGAGGAACGACTAGGTGCCGAGAGCTCTCTCATACCTGCATTAACGAGGCATTTAAACACACCTGAACAATTACAAACACCTGTGAAGCCATGTGTCCCAAACATTATGGTGCCCTGAAATGGGGGGACTATGTATAAACACAACTGTAATTTCTACATTGTGAAACCAAAATGTATAAAAATGGCCTGACAATGTGCACTTTAACCACATGTGATTTTTTCTATTACAAATCTCAAATTGTGGAGTACAGAAGCAAATAAATAAATGATGGATCTTTGTCCCAAACATTATGGAGGGCACTGTATTTCATGCATTAATATTTCATCAATACTGGGGGTAACTGTCTGTGTCCAAATCTGTAAATGTATTTAGAATCAGAACCTCAAGTGTGTGTGTTAGACTCCCACTGCGGAAGCATACAATAATTGGGTCCACTGAACACTAGAATAGTTATATATGTGTTGTATATATATGTGTGTGTGTGTGTATATATATATATATATATATATATATATATATATATATAAATAAAACATTTCTGCTAAAACATGGATCAGTTAATGCTGCTTTACAAAATCTTAACATTTGCGTTTAAAAAGATAGTTCACATGTATAAAATGGCTCCTGTGTTTGCCTTTTACATTTGTCCAGTGATACTTTTCTAATGAAGTTGCTAACATTGGCACAATTCCCGTATACATCAGTAATCGATTTTTAGAAAAATCAGCGACTCGTATATTGGGATGCTCAAACGGACAAATTCCTACTGTTCCTTCTTGAATTAGGAGAAATCCTTAACAGTTTCAGATCAGTCCTTAAAAGCTGTATCTTGATGGTTATTTTCACAAAGCTGGTAGGAATATAAGAAAATAACTGCAGATGCTGGTACAAATCGAAGGTATTTATTCACAAAATGCTGGAGTAACTCAGCAGGTCAGGCAGCATCTCGGGAGAGAAGGAATGGGTGACGTTTCGGGTCGAGACCCTTCTTCAGACTGATGTCAGGGGGGCGGGACCAAGGAAGGATCTAGGTGGTGACAGGAAGATAGAGGGAGATCTGTGAAGGAGGAGGGGAAGAGAGGGACAGAGGAACTACCTAAAGTTGGTGAAGTCGATGTTCATAGTACTGGGCTGCAAGCTGCCCAGGCGAAATATGAGATGCTGTTCCTCCAATTTCCGGTGGGCCTCACTATGGCACTGGAGGAGGCCCATGACAGAAAGGTCAGACTGGGAATGGGAGGGGGAATTAAAGTGCTCGGCCACCGGGAGATCAGTTTGGTAGTAAGCTGGTAGGAATATGTCAATATTACATGCAAGCGTCTTTGTTGTTCTTTTGTTATGTTGTATTAGTATATCTATTAACAATTGAATATATTGCATCACATAATGAAATGTAACTAAGTATTCCTATATTTGAAAGATGTTGCGTATCAATGAAAATATGAGCCCAATTAATTTCTAATGAAAATCTGCACGTGTTCACTTTCTGGTGGCTTCCTCTTTTGACTCTACTTAATTTAACTAATGTGTAGTAATTTAGTGTAATTTTTGTCCACATTTAAAAAAAATATAGCTCTAAACTTCCAGTGTGGAGTGGAGTCAAGTTGCAATAATTTCACTGTGGGAAGTTGAGAGGTGGTTTTGAAAATGCTGGGAATTTGACGCAAATCACAATAAAAAGATCTTTTGGTTAGATCAGAATAGCTTTTCTGTATCACTGCATCAGCTTTGGATCTGTCGTACAAACGTTTCACAGTGTAAAAGCCACACTTGGCAGTCTTGTACTTGATTGAACTCTTTCCTTTTTCATGTAAACATTTGGCAAGGATTGCTTACTTTCAGATGTGCAATATTAAAGTATTGTAGGTTGATCATACCATGTCACATTGTTGATGTTCCAAACTCAATGTACTTTGGTCACAAATCTCATTCTTGTTTTGATCATTTTGTGGGGAATTGGAATAAAAGATATACTTGCAGTTCTGCAGCTTAAAGAGTCAACCTAAAGTAACCAAAGGAGCCTTCCATGGAGACACAAGAGACTGAGGATGTTCGATGAACTCAGCGGGTCAGTCAGCGTCTGTGGAGGGAATAGACAGTTGACGTTTTGGGTTGGGATCTTTCCTCAGACTGAATCGAGTAGGGTGGAGAAAGCTGGAAAAGAGGTGGGGGCATGACAAAGCCTGGCAAGTGATGGATGGGTATGGATGAGATGGGATTGACTGGCAGCTGAGTGGCAAATGGATGGGATATTGCTGGCTCTCTATTAGGTTGGACCTCTTGAACAATAAAAACACATACGTCATGACTAAAGCTCGGATTCAACACCTTCATCCCCTCCAAACTTGTTACTAAGCTTGGGGATTTGGGTCTCTATGCATCCCTTTGTAACTGGATCTTCGATTTCCTCATCAACAGACCACAATCTGTAGAATTGGCAACAACACCTCCTCCTTGAGGATGCAATGAAGGAGTTTCCATCATCACAAGGGGGCATCTCAAAGCTGTGTGCTCAGTCCCCTGCTCCATTCACTCTATACCTCTGTGTGTCATGGACACTGGACACAGTTCCAACTCTACCTTTAAATTCGATGACTATACCACCATTGTGGTTGAATTACGGGTAATGATGAGTCAGAGTATAGGAGGGAGACCGATTGTCTGATCGAACGGTGCCAAAACAAACACCTCATCAAGGATTGTTGACTTGGTCCAAGGATCAATGAACCTGTCATCATCCTGTCGTCGTCACCGTCTCCATCCAGCTGAGTTTCTTTAACACTTTTGTTTTGCTCTGCTTTTTAGTTTCTTGAATCTCCAATGCAGTCAGGCACAGGTTCCTTTCGATAAACACCATATAAAGCTTCCTCTTCCCTCCCTCCGCCCCCTACACCCGAATAATAGTCATGCATTCCTGGATAGAGGATGGCAGAGATGTCCCTATAAAGACATGAGTGCAGTCCATGAATGGTTGCAATGCAGCCGAATGCCCAAGTTCTATCTGCCTGATCCTGTGGGCTGAATATAAGACGGACTAAGTCTTCTGAGAATGGACTGGGTGACCTGCTGAATGCAGCAGAGAACAGTAAATTGGCAACAAATCCCAAGGCGAGAGACCTGAGAGTGACTGTGACGCAGACCTCCATGGGCATAGTAGGCAAGACACAGGGGTTATGGGGAGAAGGCAGGAGAATGGGGTTGAGAGGGAAAGATAGATCAGCCATGGTTGAACAGCAGAGTAGACTTGAAGGGCCGAATGGCCTAATTCTGCTCCTATACCTTATGAACGTATCCACCTACCATTTGTCCCACCCCCACCTCTCTTTTCTATTTTTCTCCCCCCTGCTGCAATTAGTTTGAAGAAGGGTCCTGATCCGAATAGTTTCCAGTCCATTCCCTCCCCAGATGCTGCCTGACCCGCTGAGTTAATCCAAATTTTTTGAGTTTGCTCACTCAGTTTTTGGTTGTCAGAAACTTTGTGGTTCTGTAGATACACTGTATTTGGTTAATGTCAGTGAAGATTTATTTATCAAATCAAGCTATTGGGTGCCATTAAAATGATATTGTTAATAACCCTTGAAAATACATGTATTTTTATTCACAGTGGCACTGTAGCACTGCTGATAGAATTGCTGCCACACAGATCCAGCGACCCTGGTTCGATACTGACCTCTGCTGATGGATGGCTGCACAGAGCTTCTCCCTGTGACTGTCCTGAGGACGTGGGTTTGTGGGTTCATTGCCCTCTGTAAATTGCTCTTAGTGAGCAAAGAGTAGATGAGTAAGTGGGATAGCATAGAACAAGTGTGAATGGATGATCGATGGTTGATGTGGCCTCAGTAGGCCAAAGGGCCTGTTTCCATGCTGTTTCTCTCTAAATCACTAACAAGATTTCTGCAGTGACATTTAGACTCTGTGAGTTGCCCACTTTCATCACAGAGCCTCTGTTGACAACTCCGTGTCAGTCAACATTTTGGATGCAGTTCGGGTATAAGCCTTGGCTTGTAGTAAAGAGTTGATTGTATGGCGAACAGCAACAATTTGCACAAGAAAAGTCTATTTAGTAATCAGAGCGAACAGCACTTCTCCCAACTCAAGCCAAGTATTTTTGTGAGAAATTCAGTGGGTGGAGGGTAGATGCATATGAATTATGGACTTCAGTGCAAATGCAGTCACTTTTGTTTAGAGATACAATGTGGAAACAGGCTCAGTCCACTGAGTCCACATTGATCAGCGATCCCCGCACATTAATACTACACACACTAGGGACAATTTACATTTATACCAAGCCAATTAACCTAGAAACTTACCCAATAAAATTAACCTGTATGTCTTTGGAGTGTGGAGGAAAGCAAAGATCTCGAAGAACTCACACAGGTCACGGGGAGAACGTCCAAACTCCATACAGACAAGCACCCGAAGTCAGGATCGAACCCGGGTCTCTGGCACTGTAAGGTAGTAGCTCTACTGCTGCGATAACAATCTACCTCAATATGTTTTGTTCTGACTCAAGAACATGCTCATCAATTCTAATTGGAATAGGAAATGCATAGTTTTAAAAAAATCAACTTCCTCAATGTACAACTTGTGCTACGTTATTTAAACAATCATGTAAATGGCTGGTACCAGGCCTTTAATGGAGCAGAGTGGCACAGCTGGTAGAGCTGCTGCCTCATAGCTTCAGAAACCCAGCTGTGATCCTGACCTCGGGTGCTATCTGTGTGGTGATGATTCGTTCTCTCTGTAACCGTGTGGGTTTCGTACTGGTGCTCTGGGTTCCCCCCACATCGCAAAGACGTGTGGATTTGTAGATTAGTTGGCCTTTGAGGTTGCCCCTAGTGAATAGCGAGTGGATGTGAAAGTGGGATAATCTAGAATAGTGTCAATGGTTGGCATGGCCTCAGTGGGTTGAAGGACCTGCTTCCGTGCTGTACCTTTCAGTCAATCAATTCAATACCATTAAATATTACCTATGTTAACTGTCAAATTCCCTGAGGAATATTCTTCACGTGTTATTTCCAGCATTCTTTGAGAATAAAATGTAATTTTTGCTCATTTTCGCAGTTGAACATCAGAGAAGACAAATGTAGGTAATTTAAACCAGGGAAATGCCTGAGAGTCCATTTGCTTTGAACACATGGTTATCATTACAATCAAAGGCTTTTAACTGTCTTCGGTGATTATTTCTTACGTTGTCCATACTTGGTGGAGACTGAAAAAACAATGGCGTGTGATCAGTTTGAAAATAGATCAATCACACTGACCCCTGTAGTCCCTTCCCCCTAGAATTGCCTTCTTTTATTTACTAAGTCATGAACTTTTGCTCACCCGGTAATTTCAGTTGAGAAAAGAGATCAGTTTTCATTTTGGAGAAACTAAATTTCCCTTTTATTGATCCCTTTGGGTTTTTGGATTCTTGAATCAAAGTAGAACTTTGTAGTTCACATTTTTGTTATCTTGATAAATTGTGGTTGCAGATGTTTGAAAACATACCACTGTGAATATAAAGTTCACACAGTGCTTCTCTCGTAATATACAGGCCTTTGCAATCTGACGTGATGCCTCTGCAATCCAATAGTTAACCTCTTCTTTGTCAAATGCAATTAAATGATAAACAAGAATGGGTTTCTGATTTGAAATTGCCAAAAGTAAACCCAAATGTTGCAGCATGTTGATGGATCTCCTTATGGGGAGTGTGTTTGCCATCAATGTTTGCCTCTTTCATCTTCTCTTGCATTTACTATGCAAATCCTTGTTAATTCCTTTTTTCTCTGTTTCACAATATACTTGGGTTGTCATGCCTGTTCTGAGGTCAGTCCGGACACAGTTACACAATGGACGTGTTCTCCAAAATAAAATTTGAGGAGGAAGTCTGCACTTGGATATGACTGATTAACACAGACATTATTAGGCCCCTCAGGCAACTTTTTCCCACGGAGGGTGGTGTATATATGGAATCAGCTGCCAGAAGAAGTAGTTGAGGCAGGTTCTATAAGAAGATTTTAAAGACATTTGGACAAGCAGATTGATAGGAATGATTTTGAGGGATATGGGCCAAACATGGGCAAATGTAACTGTTAGTTGGGTCAAAAGGCCTGGACTGTGCTGTATGTCTCTATCGATACCCCTGTTCAAAGGATAGGAAATGGCAAGAGTCCTGATCAAAGCTGGATTAGGGCAAGACTGCCAATTTTCCTTTAGTTTAATTTAGAGATACAATGCTGAAACAGGCCCTTCGGCCCACCGCGTCCGCGCTGACCAGCGATCCCCACATATTAACACTATCCTACGCGCACTAGGGACAATTTTTACATCTGTAAGGCAGCAACTCTCCCGCTGCACCACCGTGCTGTGCTGTCCATGTTTCTCCCGCCTTGTTTACGTGTAATATAAAGTCTCTTGTTGAATCCATCAGGAAAGATGTCGGTGTAAGAGAGGAGGCACTAGGGCCATTGTATTTTACTCAAAAGCAGTGACTGCTGGTTGAGGAGAGTCTGTGACCATTTCAAACTGGCCTCGGGGTTGGAGTTAACAGCAAAAAAAGCTTTAAAAAAATGTTTTCTTTGTCACTTCCCATCTCCTTTTATCTGTGATTAAGAAAAAACTGTTACAAGGTTGAAATCGGTGGGGCTAAGAAAGGATTGCTCATGATGGTGCAATGTGCATGATCATTTATGGTCAGTCGTACAGCATGGAAACAGGCCCTTTCACCCAATTTGACCAAATTGTCTACCTGACTTGGTCCCATTTGCCTGCATTTGGCCCATACATCTCTAAACATTTCCAATCCATATACCTGTCCAAATATCTTTTAAATGCTGTCATTGGATCCACCTCTTGTGGTTTTATTCAATGGAGAATTCCACTGTCGAAGTACTCGTTTGCTTAAATTATATAGCTCTATTATTACAACCTCCATTTTTCTAAAAGAGAAATTCTATTTCTCCAAAGCAAATACTGAGAGTCAGAAATTGCTGTCCTAGCTCTCCTCTATGTCCCTAATACACAATTATACTGCCACCTTTCTCTGATACAGTTTTACTCATCAAAATAATTATGCACTTTTTATTTTAAACTTTGTTTATTCACAAAGCAGCTCATTGGTTTCTAAATGAAAAACGATTGACCAAAGCTTCATAATGCTGCTCTTTGGTACAACAATGTGACTAAGGTTCCACAGAGATGAACATGAATGAACAAGTGGCTTGTGTGTATACAGTCTGCATAATGCCCATTATCTTGCCTTTATGAACATGCAATTTAATCAATAGCTGCATTTTGGTTGATTTAAATTGTGCAGTCAATCAGAACCACAGGTCAAAAGTTCCATTTAAGTACGGCCTCAGTTTATGGGAGCTTTATCGTTGGGGTTTTTTGGGTAGCATAACAGGATGCAGCTGTGATAGTCATGACAAATCTGTCACCCCATGATAGTCAATTAAGACAGAATAAAGTTTCTGCAGATTAGCTAATTCCGATCACGTTGTTCTTGTGTTCCCACTATTTTGAAAGCTTGTTCTTTTCCTCAAAATGATCCTCTTTAATTTTAACCAATTTTTGAACTATTCAAATTCCTGCAAAGAACATAAATATCCTTTTCAATACAAGAATTATGAATTTATCATAAATATTGATTTTTATTTAATCCACTGATCATATCTCTAAACTAAACTAAACAAAATGTCTGGTTATAGATCAAATTCCAAAGTACCCCATTCAAGTCGATATTTAAATTGTATTGGATTGGAGCAACTCTACTAGAGTCATTGAGTCATAGAGTGATACAGTGTGGAAACAGGCCCTTCGGCCCAACTTGCCCACACTGGCCAATAATGTCCCAGCTACACTAATCCCACTTGCCTGCACTTGGTCCACATCCCTCCAAACCTGTCTTATCCATGTACCTGTCTAATTGTTTCTTAAACAATGGGATAGTCCCAGCCTCAACTACTTCCTCTGGCAGCTTGTTCCATGCACCCACCATCCTTTGTGTGAAAATGTTACCCCCTCGGATTCCTATTAAATCTTTTCCCCTTCACCCTCCCCTTCCCTACTCTTCTCAATAGTTTAATTATACAACCCGGTGGTGTCTTGTACATGCATTCACCAGCACCTTCCAGCACCCACCATTTTCTGTGTAAAAACATGTGTCTCACGCACCTTTAAACCTTGCCCCTCTCGCTTAAAGCTATTTGATACATTTGTTTTAGGTTATGGATTTGGTTAAAAATATAGGCCAGGGTTTGTTCAGTTCTCAAACTCTCAAACCAAGTGCAATTCGTTGAAACCTATCAGGCACCTCCAATGTTTGGTAAAATTGAGCTGCAGAACATGCAGAGGCAACCACATTTTTTGTTCCAGGAAGACCAATTTTTGCAAGTCCATTAAATATTGCATCAGTAAACCATACAGATCAAGATCCATTCTGCAATATCCCCAGTTTAAATTGGTTAACCCAAACAAGATGTGGGGTTTTGACTGTGAAATATGATTCTGTTTGTGGAGTACCGAGTGATCTTATTTCAACAGGTTTAATTCACATTGTTCCATCTGTCAGACATCAAAGTTCAGCATGCTGCACAGGAACGTGTAAAACTGCTCCAAAACATTCTGTGATCCTACATTACCCCATTACCGGCGAGTTGGAATTTCTTCTCTAAATCACTCCTGTCTCTCCTGCCTTCTTTCTTAAACGCTTTGACAAGTTTTTAGTAGCTTGACAATCCTCGTGCTTTGGCTCGGTCTAATTTTGACCAAGTGTATTTTGCTGTAGACTCTTGATACGTTGTTCTACACTGAAGGGACTACACTAATGTGAGTTCCTTGCTGATGTTTATGGTACGTTTTTTTTACACAGAGAGTGGTGAGTGCCTGGAATGTGCTGCTGGGGGTGGTGGTGGAGGTAGATATGATAGTGGCATTTAAGAGTCTTTTGGATTGACATATGGATATAGAGAATATGAATTATGTGCATGCAGATAAGAGTTGATCTTGGCACCATGTGTGGCACAGAAATTGTGGGCCGAGGGGCTTGTTCTTGTGATTTATTGTATGTTCTAAAATCAGGAATGGAAGAATGGTCTTTCTTAATCAGTAACTGAAGAGAATTTCCTGCGAACCTCTAAAAATAATGATTCAATAGATTGAAGAAGTTTGGGTGCAACTGATGGGTTTTTTTTTAAACCAATTTCTAAGTTTGGTTTGAATAATCTAGCATTGAAACCCCTCACCATAAATGAATATTGTGTCTGCAACTGTTACAAGAGTAGATTCATGTTGATTCTTAATGGGTGTAAATTTCCTTGTCTGCTGTGTGGTAATTTTTTTCAAGAACATAGAACACATGTCTGTGATATACTTAGAGACACAAGGAACTGCAGATGCTGGAATCTGGAGCAAAATACAAAGTGTTGGAGGAACTCAAATGGGTCAGGCAGCATCCGGGAGAGAATTGACAGATGATGTTTTGGGTCAGGTCCTTCTTCAGACTGATAGGACTTCCAACATATTTTAAATGTATCTGCATGGCATCAGTGTAAGAAAATAACTGCAGATGCTGGTACAAATCGAAGGTATTTATTCACAAAATGCTGGAGTAACTCAGCAGGTCAGGCAGCATCTCAGGAGAGAAGGAATGGGTGACGTTTCGAGTCGAGACCCTTCTTCAGACTGATGTCAGGGGGGCGGGACAAAGGAAGGATATAGGTGGAGACAGGAAGATAGAGGGAGAACTGGGAAGGGGGAGGGGAAGAGAGGGACAGAGGAACTATCTAAAGTTGGAGAAGTCAATGTTCATACCGCTGGGCTGCAAGCTGCCCAAGCGAAATATGAGGCGCTGTTCCTCCAATTTCCGGTGGGCCTCACTATGGCACTGGAGGAGGCCCATGACAGAAAGGTCAGACTGGGAGGGGGAGTTGAAGTGCTCAGCCACCGGGAGATCAGGTTGGTTAAGGCGGACTGAGCGAAGGTGTTGAGCGAAACGATCGCCGAGCCTGCGTTTGGTTTCGCCGATGTAAAGAAGTTGACATCTAGAGCAGCGGATACAATAGATGAGGTTGGAGGAGGTGCAGGTGAACCTCTGTTTCACCTGGAAAGACTGTTTGGGTCCTCCGATGGAGTTGAGGGGGGAGGTAAAGGGACAGGGGTTGCATCTCCTGCGGTTGCTGGGGAAAGTGCCTGGGATGGGGTGGTTTGGGTAGGAAGGGACGAGTGGACCAGGGAGTTACGGAGGGAACGGTCTCTGCGGAACGCAGAAAGGGGAGGGGATGGGAAGATGTGGCCAGTAGTGGGGTCCCGTTGTAGGTGACGGAAATGTTGGAGGATGATTTGTTGGATACGCTGGCTGATGGGATGGAAGGTGAGAACGAGGGGGATTCTGTCCTTGTTACGAATGGGGGGAAGGGGGAGCAAGAGCGGAGCTGCGGGATATAGAGGAGGCCCTAGTGAGAGCCTCATCTATAATGGAAGAGGTGAAGCCCCGTTTCCTGAAGAATGAGGACATCTCTGATGCCCTAGTGTGAAACACCTCATCCCGGGCGCAGATGCGGTATAGACGGAGGAATTGGGAGTAGGGAATAGACATTTTGCAGGAGACACGGTGGGAAGAAGTGTAGTCCAGATAGCTGTGGGAGTCAGTGGGTTTATAGTAGATGTCAGTCACTAGTCTGTCTCCTGTGATGGAGGTCCAGAAACGGGAGATGTCGGAGATAGTCCAAGTATATTTAAGGGCAGGATGGAAATTGGAAGTGAAGTGTATGAAGTCAGTGAGTTCTGCATGGGAACAAGAGATAGCACCAATGCAGTCGTCGATGTAGCGGAGGTAGAGTTTGGGGATAGGGCCAGTGTACGTCCGGAACAGGGATTGTTCGACGTACCCGACAAAAAGGCAGGCATAGCTGGGGCCCATGCGAGTGCCCATAGCTACGCCTCTGGTTTGGAGGAAGTCGGAGGAGTCAAAGTAGAGGTTGTTAAGGGTAAGAACCAGCTCTGCTAGGCGGAGGAGAGTGTTAGTAGATGGGGATTGGCTGGTTCTACGGTCGAGGAAGAAATGGAGGGCTTCAAGACCATCCTTGTGGGGGATGGAAGTGTAGAGTGACTGGACATCCATGGTAAAGATGAGGGAGTGGGGGCCTGGAAACCGGAAATTATCGAGGAGATGGAGAGCATGTGAGGTGTCTTGGACGTAGGTGGGGAGGGATTTGACCAGGAGGGGTAGGATGGAGTCGAGGTAGTTGGAAATAAGTTCGGTGGGACATGAGCAGGCAGAGACAATGGGTCTGCCGGGACAGTTCTGTTTATGGATTTTAGGTAGGGGGTAAAATCGAGCTGTGCGGGGTTGGGGAACGATAAGTTTGGATGCATTAGAGGCATCGGAATGATTTGCAATAAATATTTAAAAACTTGCATATTTGCAATATCTAAAACAGACATTGTTCAACAAAGTATGTGATAATGGATCACAGCCTAATTCGTCTCCCCCTGTTTTTATTTATATCAGTTTCAATGGAAATAAAAGTCTGAAGAGAGTTACATTGTCAATTTGCATCACTCATTTTTCCAGATTATTTTACAAAGTCTCAACGTACCCTATTGTATTGGAATAGCACAATTAATAGTTTCAATGTTGAAACAAGCATTAACAGGCCTTCAACACTTTCAGAACTGCAGATGCTGGTTTAAATTGAAGGTAGACACAAAATGCTGGAGTAACTCAGTGGGACAGGCAGCATCTCTGGAGAGAAGGGAATGGGTGATGTTTCGGGTCGAGACGAGTCTGAAGAAGGGTCTCGACCAAAACGTCACCCATTCCTTCTCTCCAGAGATGCTGCCTGACCTGCTGAGTTCCTCCAGCATTTTATGTCTACCTTCAGCACTTTGATTGTACTGTTATTTTACATTGATTTCCATTTCCTTAGCATGCAATATACAAACTATTTTAACCACAGTGTCCAAAATAGGCTATATGCAAATCTTCCAGGTGTGTTCGGCTTTTAATATTTAAAATGCTTCCGGTAGGCTAGTAAAATCAGGAGTACACCTCTAGTTCCCCCAAAGGTGTCTTGGACCTCCCCTCCATGAAGCTTTCATCTGTCACAATTATACACTTTCCTGCAATCTGTTCCTGATTGACTTGTTGGGGGCATTTTCCAGGGGGATTAATAGCAGTTTTGTTTAGTTTTGTAGATACAGAATGGAAACGGGCTCTTCGGCCCACCGAGTACTCGCCAACTATTGATCACCTGTTCACACGTTCTATGTTCTCCTACTTTTGCATCCAATTCCTACACACTAGGGGAAATGTGAGTGGATACGAAAGTAGGATTTTATCTACAAACTAGGAAAAATTTATTGAGGACAACTGTCTTTGGGATATGCTAGGAAACTCTAGCACCTGGAGGAAACCCATGTGGTCACAGAGAGAACATGTTAACTCAACACTGACTGCAGCTGAGGTCAGAATCAAACATGTGACTCTGGCGCCGTGAGGCAGTCGCTCTACCAGCTGCGTCACTGTGCCTCCCCTTGCTCCACTCCACAAATTTCTGTTGGTCTCAACAGTGGGTATAAATGAGAATTAGGAAACAAAATCGGGAAGGGATGGGACAGCCGGATAACTCTTGCGACTTCCTGTACCATCAATTCCCATGGAGATTTAAAAGCAGGATATCAGGATGTTAGTATTTGTGGAATCTAACAAAACATGACTTGTTTCCATCTCCGCTTTTACATTCATGTTCATTCAATTAGACATTGCGGGATTATACACAGGGTACACTTGATGATCACAAAGGATTATCCATAAATTTTTAATGCTGAATCTTGCATCAGTGAAAACAAGTTCTACGTTCTGCATTTATATTGGACAGTCACTTTTTATTTAGCCTGGTGTAATTAGTCATGAGTGCGGCCCACACTTTCTAACTTAGTGATTGAAAAATATCAATGGAAGAATACTATGCCTTTATACCCACTCTCCCCCCCCCCCCAATCACCCACAAAATCCTTAACTCTTAAAATTAGTATGCTTCCTTTCTAACCTTGCACTTACATGTTAAAAGGGCTCTCTGAGTTTTTCGTCATGGCAGTGAGAATAGAGTAGCACTTTTCATTGTAATGGTGAAAAACTGTTAGAGGCATTCTTGTACATGAAACCTAGAAAATTAACATCAGGTACAGCAAACAATTAGAAGGTGAATTTGATGTGTCCTCATGACAATGAGGTTGGAATACAGAAGTAAGTCTTAATGCAATTACAAAAAGTCTCAGTGAGATACACAGGAGACTGCATGCATTTTTGATCTTCAAATGCAATTGTGGACATCAATTACATCCAAGATGAATTTGGCTTAGACCTTGACTTTCCTTCCACTTCGATACCTAGTATTATTCACTCTGTCTTAATCAGGTTTACTTTTGGGAAGTAGTTTGTAAAAATAATTAATATGTTAATTGAACCACTGTTTACTCGTAAGAACATAATTGTCTATTATTTTTTAATTTATTACAATTGCAAGCCAATCCAATGCAAGCTGTTCAGAGGCATCTGACCACACTTAGTTAATGATATGATTATGAGTGAGGATTGTGATTAGTTTTCTCTTCCCGAGTCTCCCAACTGTCCCTCAGCAGAGATCAGATAAATTAAGGCCAACTTGCAGCTTTGCTTATTCTGTGAAGTTACTTTCTGTCTTCATTTACTGGGATTGGACGCCGGTGGAGTATCAAAAGCTTCAAATTACTGAGCGTGTATATCTCTGAAGATCTGTCTTGGGCCCAGCGCATTGATGCAATCATAAAGAAAGCTTGTCAGTGCCTCTACTTCCTCATAAGGTCAAGGAGATTTAGTATGCTGCCGAATATTCTATTGAACTTCTACATGAGTTGAGAGCATCCATATGGTTGCATCATGTCCTAGTTTGTTATCTTGAACCCCCAGAAATGAAGGAGGTAGCAGAAAGAGGTAGACACTGCCCGGTGTCTACAGATACAGACTCCCCACCATTGAAGGGATCTACAGGAAACTGCCTCAAAAAGGCAGGAGACCCATACCACCCAGGCCATGCTATCATATTGCTGCTGCTGCTGAGATACAGGTTCCTGAGAACTATGACTTGTAGGTTCAAGAACAGCTTCTTCCCAGCAATCATCAGGCTCTGAAGCCACACTGCGCAATGTTAACCACAACGCTATCTCGACAACTATGATCGTCTATGGACTTTGTTTTGGTTGAACTATTATGGTCTGATTACTTAGTATTATGAATGATTAGTTTATTGTATTTTTGATTATTGCATATTTATTGTTTGTGTTCTTGTAATAATGGGCCTGTAAAGCTGTAAGAATTTCATTATTCTGTTCCCATTATGTATGGCAATTAACCACTTTTGGTTCTCTCTTGGTTTCATGTACAGGAGCACTTAAATGGACATTTGAAGCTTGTTTCATTTCAAACTAATATTGAGGCAGTAAGTAGTACAAAAAATGTCTGAGCTCAATTTTTAATGTACAGTTACCATTATAGTAATAGTAACTGAATAGCATTACAAATGTGTTTTGGTGATTGATATATTATAGTTTATAAGTGAGCCATAATTTTAAATAAAACATTGCGAGGGTTTCCCTGGATCTGTTGGTTCTGTAAGATGGGAAACAACTTATTTTCCGTGAAGAATAATGTCAAGAATATTTCTTGTCTTTACAGAGATGTACATTAAATTGTAAGATAAAACCAGGTGCCACTTTAGGCCAGATTCGCCAGATGAATATTCTAGTGGCTACCTAGAGTATCTTATTGAAAGATAAGATTAATGCTTTTTAGCTTCTATTGAATAATGACATGGAGATTCTAGGTCAGATTTTAAAACAAATGTGCATTCCATCTTTTAAGCCAAAAAAATCCAATATCACTAATCATGGAACTAAGAGGAATTAATAAATTGAATTATAATGACTGCAGAGAGAATGTGTGATATGCTCTACAGACTGGTTTCATTCCAGCACCTGGCTGCAGTCTGAGGAGTATTGTTTTGTAGCATGAATGTAAGAAAGCTTGACATGACAGGATCAGAAAAAGCTTTGTATATTCAGACACGTCCAATGGTGAACTAATGAGGTTTGTGTTCACTGCCCAAGCCTGGTGGCTGGCTCTGCTTGCTACCATCTGCATTTGAATTCAGTGTTAATGATTGTTCTGCCTGGAATGAATGGTACAAGATTGAACAGAGCCACGGAGATAGTTCAATACTGTAATGTATCGCCTTGATGGGGTGTTTACAGAAACTATAAGATGTTTAATTTAAAGTCCAAAGCTCACATTGTGAAAATGGAAATGACAGAAACACATGTGGCCCTAACGTGGTGAGAGACCACTGTTTAAGTAGAATGCTTTTAATAAAAAACATCGTGGTGGAGAAAACAATTGGCACTTATTCAACCGTGCAAATCCAAAGATCTTGTGTTAAATAGAAATGCAGGTTAAAACTGAAGATAGTTGGACCTATATGATACCTAACATACTTATATGTTATCATCAGGTGAATGTTATCATCAGGTGATATGTTATCATCAGGTGAATAATTGCTTTTGCAGTTTTGTCTAAGTGGGGCAGTTAAAATTAACTTCCTGTTATTCACAGAAGTGTGACAAACTCAAAAAATATTTTGAAAACCTTTATAATGCTTTACGATAAAGACACTTCAATCTTGAAAGTGTTACCACTGTTGCACCTTATGCAAACTTTTACTTCAATTCTATTGTTCATGTTGAAAGTTGTCCTTTTAACTACCAAACCACACTTTGTATCCACCTCTACATACAATGCAAGTTTTGTAGATAAGAAGGTGGCAGTGGCATATCATTTCTTGCTGTTGGTGTCTTTGGCTGATCATCGGCTGATCAACATATAATATGTTGTACCAGCGCTTACGGTCGCAAATAAAACACTGTCTAATTGTATTTTTGTGCTTTAAAGTTGCACTTCTAGCTCCTTAACATCTAGCGCAGAGAACATCCTTTGTCTCCATAAACCTAGTTCTCTGTTTGCCAAGCTGAATCAAATTGTCTATTTAATAATATTATTCTCTGTCCTGATGGGTGGTGAATCTGGATCAGAGAAATATTTAGAACCTAGAACAGTACAGCACTGGCCCACAATGTCTGTGTTGAACATGCTACCAAGTTAAACTAATCTCCTCTGCTTACACATGATGTGTAATTCCTCCATTCCTTGCATATCCATGTACCTATCTAAAAGCCTTTTAAATGCCATAGCGTAACTGCCTCCACCACCATTCCTGGTAGTGCATCCCAGGCCCCACCACTTTCTGTGTGTAAAAAAAAACTTCTGTGAATAACAGGAAGTTAATTTTAACTGCCCCACTTAGACAAAACTGCAAAAGCAATTATTCACCTGATGATAACATACAGAGGCAAATAAATAAATGATGGGTCTATGTCCCAAACATTATGGAGGGCACTGTATATTGTACACGCCACACAATGTTCCTAAAAAGCACACAATATTTGTTTGATTGTTCATTTTACATCCTCCATGATTTTTATTCAAACAGGGAATCAGGCCAATTTTCAAAATTGATCTGATAACGCTATTTTTATGACCATGACAAAGTGTCCAGAGTGCAGAATATAGTTTCTCAGCATTGTAGCGTGACAGTTCCAGAGAAAGAGACCACGGTCTGTAACGAGGTAGGTTGGAGAATCGGGATAGTATCCTAGCCACACAGGAGCCAAAATTGGTGAAAAGTATGTTTTAACTTTAAAAATTGAAAGGGATTACGTAAGGAGCTTATCAGAATCCCAGTTGGAAACTGGAACAAATTTTGTGCCCCAAACCTTATATCCAATGTTAGAGTCTGGAATCACCTGGGTTGTCCCCCTTAATGGGAAGAAATATAAAAGTAAATGTGATAAATCTTTAAATTTGTGAAGGGCTTAGATAAATTAAGAAAAGAAGAAATGTTTCTTATCGCTGATATATTGGTAAACAATAGGTATACATTTGGAGTGACAATGAGGATAAATGTTTGAGTGCAACAAATCCTTAAGATTTGCAGTGCAAGTCCTTGAGGTAATGGATACAAGTTTACTTCTAGTCTTGAAAGGGGAATTGAATGAATACAGTACTTGATTATTCAAACTATCAAATTGCAGGATTTCAGGTTGCATGAATGAGATGATCCTACTGCAGTTGATGGAGGGGAGATGGGAATTCAAAACAGAATCCAGAAGTCTTTCTTTTTTTTCCCCTGTTGGAAATCTCAGTTGGAGGGAGGGAGCATAATTACTGCCAAGCTGACCGCTCCTACAGCCTAGCGACAGCTCAATGATGTTTAAATAATAATCCGAGACCTCACCAGGAAATTGATGCAAAACATTGCCGTCTCCCATCAGGCTCTGTGAGAACTCTGCTTTCGTAGCACCATGATTCCCAAAGTGGACAAGAAACAAAGGTCACAGAACCTGGCACACCCCGTTTCTATGGAACCATTTGTTTGTGTACATTTGTCACTTTAATTGGTGAAGAATTGTGGCTCACTTGCCGGAAAGATATGTGCACTGCATTGCCTTTTTTGTTTGGAGGTACAGCATGGAAGCAGGCCCTTCAGCCCATCAAATCCACACCAGCCGTCGATCACCCGTTCACACTACAGTCAATAGTCAATTTATTTGTCACATACACGTAAATGTGCAGTGAAATGAAAAATTACCCGCAGTTCAACAATAAGACCAATAAAAATAAGCAATAAAAATATGCAATAACACATACAATCATAAACCAACACCAAACAAAAGAAACATCCATCACAGTGAGTCTCCTCCAGTCACCTTCTCACTGTGATGGAAGGCCAGAATGTATTTTTCTCTTCCCCTGCCGTCTTCTCCCGCGGTCAGGCTGTTGGAGTTGCGGGGCGGTCGGGGCTCCCGACATTGAAGCGCCCCGCCGGACGGTGAAAGGTCCGCGGTGGGCCGACCCAAGCCCCGCGATTCGGGGCGGGCAAAGACGCTGTCGCTGCCGCTGCTGGAGCTCCCGATGTCGGCCCCCACCCAGGGCCCGCGCCGAAGCCTCCGGAGATGAGTCGCAGCCGCTCCCGCAGCATCCGAAGGCAGCCAGCGCCGCAGGTGGTGAGTCTGGGCCGCGGGCTCTGCGAACCAGAGCCCAGGTGGTCCCAGCCGGAGGCCGCCAGCTCCAGGTGCATGGCCGATGGTAGGCCACAGCGGGAACGGAGACACGACCCAGAAAACAAAGGTCGCGTCTCCGTTCGGGAGAGACACTTCTACAGTTCCCCCCCCCCCCGCATAACACACAACCACAAACACTACATCATATCTAAACTACAATTAAGACAAAAACAACAAAAAACACAAAAGACAAACGGACTGCAGGCAAGCTGCATCTGCAAGGGCAGCGCTGGCTTCTATGTTATGATAGAACCACTAGTTCTATGTTATTCTACTTTCTCATCGACTCCTTAAACAGTAGAGACAATTTATGGAGGCCAATTAACCTAGAAACCCACACATCTTTTGGATGTGGGAGGAAACCGGAGCATCCAGGGGAAACCCATGCAGTCACAGGGACAATGTACAAACTGCACATGCACACAGCACCTGAGGTCAGGATTGAACAAGGGTCCCTGTGCTGTGAGGCAGCAACTCTGCCAGTTGATGGTAACTCTGGGCAGACAGGGTGCCACTACCGTCTCGGGTGCTGTTCAGGATGATCCCAATGAGTCATGCCCTCAGTCCAGGAACAAGCAAATGTTTAACATTACAGAACTTTGTTTCATTTTATGATTTTAAAACATAATAAGTATGAAACAAAAATAATTTTTAAGAATGTAGACACAAGGAACTCCAGATGCTGGTTTAAATAAAAAGACACAAGTGTGGTCGTGACTCAGAGGGACAGGCAGCATCTCTGGATAACATGGATAGGCAACGTTTTGGGTTGTGATCCTTATTTGTGTTTTCCATTTGCTGACTACTCCTGTTCCCTTGACCCTCCACCCACAAAGCTGACCCAAAACATTGCCTATCCATGTATTTTTCTCAATTTGAACCACTCTGATTAACGTGGAACAGCATTGCAGTATGTTGCATGAATTGACGCGAGTTCCTGGTTCTTAGGCAATGAAAAGTAAGAAATAAACATAATGACTTTTATTGTTGTGACTATTTAATACCCGCTTTATTCAGCACAAAGGAGTGTAGTAGAATCGTTAATTAATTTTATTCTTTTAGCACGTTATGAGGTGCATGAAATTCACATGACGTGAAATGTGTTTAATGTACATTACCTGTCCGTCAGTGACAGCTGACAACCAGTGCCTGGAAACAGTGGATTAGTGGCAGATTTGCTTTGTGTCAGCTTTGCTGCAACAGCTGTGGCTCCCACAAACGCCAGTGAATGTGTGTCGGGGTTCTTTTGGTCAGCTGCCAGAGCTTCTTCATAATAGCCACGGAAATCTGTGCTTAAAAATGACATAAATGGTGCTTGTGTTCCCTTGCTGGTATTTCCATGACTTGTTCCTCCTAGTTTTAGCCGATGAGGTGAGAAATCTTGTGTACACTTTCTCTCTATAATGTACAGTCCTGCTAACATGCAAAACACACACACACAAACACACACACACACACTCTCTCTCTCTCTTTCAAAGGACACATATACACTGGCATAAGAGCTAGAAGCAGGCTATGTGGTTCCCCTTCTGCCTGCAGTGCCATTTAGTAAGATCATGACTGATTATTTATCATATCATATCATATATATACAGCGCGGAAACAGGCCTTTTCGGCCCACCAAGTCTGCGCCGCCCAGTGTCCTCAGCATAATTTTTTTGTGCTAACCCCTTATCCTTAAATTCCCTTAATAACTATTCTTCCCCTCTGTTATCAGGCTTCTAATGGTCTTTCCATAAGCTAAGGGTGTATCCGATTCACGTCCACCCTATTGTGGACATTGGACTTTGTCAATGGAATTGGTGCGCTACAATGTTGAAAACTAATTTTCTGCAAATTGCATCTTCCCCGTTGCTCTACGTCTTGTACTTGAGTTTAACATGATTGTATTTCGTGTTATCTAATCTGACCAGAGGACATAGGTTTAAGGTAAGAAGGGAAAGATTTAATAGGAATCTGAGGGGCAACTTGTTACACAGAGGGTGGTGGTCATATGGAATGAGGTGCCAGAGGAGGCACTTTCCCAAGTGCCCAGCCCCTTACTTGGAGACTGTCTGGTTCTCGAAACCTCAGCTCGTGAAAAGATCAACTCCACATCTATTCTGTTTAGCCTCACCTGAATTTTTCATGTTTCAAAGACCCCATCTCCCGTCTCCAACATGCCTCTTCCCCATGGACTCCCCTTCCTGGTCTTCTACCCTCTCTGGACCTTCTTATTTCCAACTGCTGGCGTGATATCAACCGTCTTAATCTCCACTCCCCTACCAATTCCAATCTCACCCCCTTCTGAACACACTGCCCTCCACTCACTCAGTATTAATCAAACATTGTTATCAAACCCACTGACAGGGGAGGTGCGTTCATAGTCTGGCAGGCTAACATCTAATCAAGGGTTAGCTCCCCCATCTGCCACTGGATCCTCAAATTTCTGATCTCAATCACTGAGGATAGGTGACAATATCTCCTCCACAATACCTTTCAACACCGGTGCCCCACAAGCATGCGCTCTCAGTCCCCTACTGTACACTTACTACACTTACGGCTCTAATTTCATCCCCAAGTTTGCAGATGAAACCACTGTGGGGGGCCGATTCACAAACAGTGATGAAATGGAGTAGAGGAGGGAGACAGAGCATATGCTGGGACAATAATTTCTCCCTGAATGGCATCAAGATGAAGGAGCTAGTTATGACTTCAAAAAGCATGGTGGAGTACCTGCCCCAATCAGCATCAATTGTGCAGATGTGGAAATGGTTGAGAGCTTGCGTTAATATTACCAATGATCTGTCGTGGACCAACCACATTGATGTCACAGCCAAGAAGGAAAATCAATGCCTCAACCTCCTGAGGGGACTGAGGAAACTCAGTATGTCTCCAGTGACTCTAACAAACTTTGACATATGCACCATAGAAAGCATACTGTTGGGTTGCATCGCAGCTTGCTCTGCCCCAAGACTGCAAGAAATTTCCGAGAGTTGTCGATGTAGCCCAGTACACCACACTAACCAGACTTCCCACCATTGACTCCATCTACACTTCATGCTTCCTTGGAAAAGTAGCTAACATAATTTCTTGATTTAAAAAAATTATTTTTTACATTCTCATTGCAAAGACATCTTCTCCCCCCAACACACCCACCAACATAATTGCTCTCTTACACATAAATTCTGTGCACAAATACATATTCGTATGAGGAACTTAAATACACATATAAATCGAGAGTTAAGAGAGTTTGATTGTCAGGTATAGGAAAAAACTGCAGATGCTGGTTTAAATCGAATGTAGGCACAAAATGCTGGAGGAATGGGCTTCTCTCCAGAGAAGCTGCCTGTCCCGCTGAGTTACTCCAGCATTTTGTGTCTACCTTCGAGTTTGATTGTCATATGTATTGCCAACAGAATAATGAAATTATTAATTGCTGCAATTTAGCAGGCCCATTAACACAATACAAGCTTCCATATGAATATATTCATGCAATTTCACAAATGTTCTCTGGATTTCTGCAACTTTTCATTAAATTATTTAATTCAGGAATTTTATCAAAAATGTTCTGCAATCCCATGAACTGTACATCAGCAAATTATATTACCTATTTTCACTAACATCAAAAAATCATCAATGCTTTCTTGATCAGAGGAATCCTAGTGACATTCATTCTGAGTATTAGTGTTTTTATATTTCTATTTAGGTAACTTTTTACTTTGTTGCTTCATTTCATGAATGGTTTGGAAAGCTAAATTCAACATAAATAATCCGTGCAGTAAAGCTGCCTAATGGCAATCCGTTATCCGATTATTCAGAAATCCCAACAGTTTGGCATCTGCTCACTCTGTGCTATTTCCCACTCTCCCTTTTGACTCTTGTGGTTCCGTTTCCAGGCTGCTTTAAACACTGAGGCCATGTTTCCCATACTTGCTTCAATCTGACCAGGTCCTGTTTCTCATGCTCTATTAAAACTCCCTGGGGCTCTGTTTCCTGTAGTTAGTTTAGTTTAGTTTATTATTAGTTCATTATCGTGTGTATGGAGGTACAGTGAAAAGCTTTTGTTTGCATGCTATCCAGTCAGAGAAAAGACTATACATGAATACAATCAAGCCTTTCACAGTGCACAGATAAAGGATGAAGGGTAGAACATGTAATGCAAGATAAAGTCCGATTAAATATAGTTCAAAGGTTTCCAATGAGGTAGATGGGAAGTCAGGACTGCACTCTAGCTGATGAGAGGACTGTTCAGTTGCCTGATAACAGCAGAGGAGACATTCCCAGAATCTGGAGGTATAGGCTTTCAGACTTCTGTACCTCTTGCTTCCTTGATTGGAATAATATCCAGTAGTGTAGAAAACCTGTCTGGGCACCGAGGGAGCAGAATTAACAATGTTTTGAAATGTTTCACTGCCATTCTTAACTCTTCTCTAAAGAGGCATGGCTCTGTGATCCCAGCCTAAAATGCCAAAACTGTCCTAAAGCACTTCATTGTGCTGTTCAGGGTCTGTGTAGTAGACACTGTATCCATCGTAGGTGTCCGGATCAATGGAGAAAGTGCGAGTGAATACAGAAAATATCATACACATTTCTTACACTATACAGCTCTATGACTCTGCTGCAAGAGTGTAGTATAGCAATGGATGTGTTCCCGGTGGTTTTCTCCTACATAGATGCCTGGGTTTGCAGGTTAATTGGCCTCTGTAAATTGCCCTTAGTGTGTTGGGAGTGGATGAGACTAGGATAACATAGAACGAGTGTGAACGGTTGCCCTTGTTCTCTGTGGGCCAAAGAGCCTGCTTCCATGCTGTATCATTCATTCAATCTATTTGATCAATCTTATGGACAAAGAATCACAAAATCAGTTTAGTTTAGTTTAGAGATACAGCGCGGAAACAGGCCCTTCAGCCAACCGGGTCTGCACTGACCAACAATCCCTGCACATTAACACTATCCTACACACACTAGGGACAATTTACAATTATACCAAGCCAATTAACCAACCAACCTGTACATCTTTGAAGTGTGGGAGGAAACCGGAGAAAACCCACGCAGGTTACGGGGAGAACGTAAAAACTCCATACAGACAGCACCCTTAGTCGGGATCGAACCGGGGTCTCTGGCGCTGTAAGGCAGCAACTCTGCCATTGCGCCACCGTGCCACCCAATTGGTTTGCAATTGGTTTTGAAGTTTAAGGGTTTGGGGACATACAGATTAATGGATGTTCAATTGTGGAGGAATGGTACTGTTTCAATTTGATTGTTCATGTGCTGCAGTGTAATCCTAGAGGCGATGGCTATGGGGAATCAGCAGTGCTGGATTTCAAATTAGTCATGTCATTGCCAGATATAATGATGGATGATGAGACCACATTTTGCAGTTCTTGTTGCGAATGAATAAAATTAAGGCACATATTTGAAATGTCAACCATCGTTCTGCCTCCCACAGATGCTGCCTGACCCGCTGAGTATTTGAGTTTGACAACAGACTTGCTATTGTAACCAGAAGAAAGATGTAGAAATTTGAGAATGAATTGATGAAAGAACAGTTAAAGAAATACTTTCTTTATGAAACTATGGATGTCTGTTGTGTGCAACGGAAACAAACATTTGTTTTGTTTTATTTATTGTCTAGAGATTTGGGAGATATTGGTGATAAATAAGTCTTCATCCAAGAAAACACATCAGTCCAAGCACTGATCCTTATCGAACACCACTAGTTGTAGACCTTCAGTCGTAGAAACTGTCCTCCACCACTACCCTCTGTTATCTATGACCAATCCAATTTTGTATCCAATCCACCAACTCACCATGGATACCATCTAACTAAATCTTCTGGACCAGCTTATCATATCATATCATATCATATCATATCATATCATATATATACAGCCGGAAACAGGCCTTTTCGGCCCTCCAAGTCCGTGCCGCCCAGTGGTCCCCGTACATTAACACTATCCTACACCCACTAGGGACAATTTTTACATTTACCCAGCCAATTAACCTACATACCTGTACGTCTTTGGAGTGTGGGAGGAAACCGAAGATCTCGGAGAAAACCCACGCAGGTCACGGGGAGAACGTACAAACTCCTTACAGTGCAGCACCCGTAGTCAGGATCGAACCTGAGTCTCCGGCGCTGCATTCGCTGTAAAGCAGCAACTCTACCGCTGCGCTACCGTGCCGCCCTTATCATGAGTGATCTTGTAAAATCTTTATTAAAGACCATGTAGATCCCATCTATTGCCCTACCCCCATCAATCACCTTCATCCCTTCCTCAAAAACCAATTAAATGACAGGACTTCTCCGGCATAACCTAACAGATTAGGGAGAAATTCCCTAACAAGTTCACGCTTTTCCAAATATGTGTAAATGCTGTCCGAAGAATCTACTTCAATAACTTTCCCTGATGTACGGCTTATTGACTTATAATTAGCTGGGGTGTCCCTGTTGCTCCTCTTAAACAAAAGAACAACACTGGCTTTTCTCCAGTCAACTGGGACTTTGCCTATAGCTAAAAAGAATACAAAAATCTCTGTCACGACCATAGCAATCTCCTCATTTGCCTCCCTCGGGATTCTGGGATAGATTCCAAACAAACCCAGGACTAACTGGTTTTCATTTCATAGGTATTTATTCACAAAATGCTGGAGTAACTCAGCAGGTCAGGCAGCATCTCAGGAGAGAAGGAATGGGTGACGTTTCAGGTCGAGACCCTTCTTCAGACTGATGTCGTTGTCGTTTCATGGACTAACGTGTGCAAAACTGGCTGCCTCGGTAATAATGTAAAGTATTTAATTGTTTATGAAGTACTTTGGAACACTTCTTAGAATTAGAATATGTCACCGTAAACATGTCAATGTTACTTTGTATATGTTAATTACTTTTTCTTGTTTTGATCATCTTTAGTCCTGGGTTATATTCCCTTTGAAGAGTCAAATCAAGAGTGTTTAATTGTCATATAAACCGACAAATGAAATTTGTAAAATGAAATTTGTAAAATGAAATTCTTCCTGCACCTTTACAGGCCGATAAACCGAATAACACAGATAACATATAATACACAAAAATACAATAAATTAATAACCGTAATGGTTATTAATAACCGTAATGGTTATTTGGTAACCATTAAAGTGCAAAAACCAAAATCCATAGTGCAACCAAAGACACGGTCCATAGAAATCAGTTGCTGAGGTTATGTAGTGTTATGTAGTGTTCAAGAGCCTGATGGTTGTGAAATGGTTCCTGTTTAAGTAGGCTACACTCTCTGTTTTTGTCACAGTGTTGCAGCTGGTAGAGCTGTTGCCTTACCGCACCAGAGTCCTGGGATCAACCCGACCTTGGGTGCCGTGTGTTTGCATGTTTGGACATGCAACGATCTCCTTGTGACGATGTGGTTTTCCTCTAGATCCTCCAGTTTCCTCCCACATCCCAAAGACGTGTTGGTTTGAAGGTTAATTGCCTCAAGTGTGTAGGGTGTGGATGCGAAGGTGGGATAGCATAGAACTAGTGTAATCAGGTGATCGATGGTCGGCATGGACTTAGTGGACCAAATGGCCTATTTTCTATGCTGTATCATTCAATCAATTAAATAATCAACTGGTACTTTTTAAACTCTAAAGCTATGATTGTCTTCTTTTCACATATCCAGTTGTGTGGTTTTACACAAATATCTGCACGGAGTGTATGAAATGTCTTTGAATAACTTGTATTCTCACATGAATTTACAAAAAGAGCCTTGTTTTGGAGCTTTTGAATACTAATTGTATGGGGTGAACTCTTTGGAAGAGGTAGTATTAACAATCCTATAGCAGTTTAACCATTCGATTCAGATTGCAATACCATTACAATAGTCTTTAGGTTGCTGAGGTTGTGGCAGCAGAAATCCCCCTCAGAAAAGAACTTACAGCTTTTCGTGTAGGAAAGAAAACTGCAGATGCTGGTTTAAATCGAAGGTCGACACAAAATGCTGGAGTAACTCAGCAGGTCAGGCAGCATCTCTGGAGAGAAGGAATGGGTGAAATGTGCATTTCACTGCACAATTATGTGTATGTGACAAATAAACTTGACTATTGACTGTTTCGGGTCGAGACCCTTCTTCAGACTGATGTCAGGGGATGGGGCGGGACAAGCCTTTCATCTGCCTGCTGAACTTGAAAATGTGGCAATAATTTGTCCAAAGTCTTCAGATGGACATTAATGTTTAGTTTTAGTTTAGTTCAGAGATACAGCGCGGAAACAGGCCTTTCGGCCCACTGAAAGAAGGGTCTCGACCCGAAACGTCACCCATTCCTTCTCTCCAGAGATGCTGCCTGCCTCGCTGAGTTACTCCAGCCTTTTGTGTCTACCATCAATTTAAAGCAGCATTTCGGCCCATCGAGTCCGCGCTGACCAGCGATCCCCATACACTAGCATTATCCAAAACACACTGTGGACAATAAACAACTTTACCAAGGCCTGCAAACCTGTACATTTTTGGACTGTGGGAGCACCCGGAGAAAACCTACGCAGGTCACAGGGAGAACGCACAAACTCCATACAGACAGCGCCCGTAGTCAGGATAGAGTCTGGATCTCTGGCGTTGTAAGGCAGCAACTCTACGCTGTGCCATTGCGCCATAGTGCCGCCCAATGTCACAGAAGCCAACGATTATAATACTCTCTTTTAAATTGGCTCTTGCTATATGATTCCCTGGGTTATTAGTAAATTGTTACCCGTCTCCCCTGCTACTACTTTATAGTATTTTCTGACCTCATTCCATTGTACAAAGGGAGCAGAAAAGATTTACGACAAAGTTACCAGGACTCAAGTGGCTGAGCTATAGGCAGAGGTTGCTCAGGCTTGGTCTTTATTGCTTGGGGTGATTTTATAGAGATTTATAAAATCATGAGGGGAATAGATAGGATGGATGCACTGTCTTTGTAGGATTCATTTATGTTTAGGCTAGCTACTGTTGGCATATTATATTATTTTATCAAGATATATCTTGCCGTATTATTTTGGACACTGGTATGTTCATCTCTTTGTTTGTACAACTACTTCAATAAACAACTAATTAAACTGGAAAAAAAAACGACTGGAAGATCTGTTCTGTTGGGTTTGAGTAAGTTCACTCCAACTCCCTGTGTAGTAATGGCAATTAGAAAATAATTTATTGGAAAAGTCTGGAAGTTGCCATTACATTTTAAGTAAGAACTGCTCTATGAGTGATACTGGAGCTTGCGAATCAACTGGACGGAACAAGGATTGTTTTATTTCACAAGCCTGATGCCGAATCTCACAGACTGGAGAAGGTTGCTACCTGTGCTAATCTGACTAACGGAGATTGTAAACTGAAAGCCAACGCGCACGGAAAGTGAGTACGTACAGCATTAAGCTTTATTGGAGAAGCTACGTGATAAGCTGTATTGGAAAATGGCTGCTGTAATGGGGAATTGAGAACAAAGAATTGACCTTGAGAATCGCATGATATCAGTTGTTTTGAATACTTGTGCTGCTACGACTTTACGTCAAGGGATAGTGTACAAGTATGTCTGTGGTTAGATCTGATACTCAGTCTCAAGGTGGCGATATCAGAAAGGATTATGTAAAGGAAAAAAATTTCATCATGTACAGCTTCAACACTCTCTACTCATTAAAGCTCAGGCAGATAAGGCAGCTCTCATGAAATGGGCTGCCACCCTGAAAGGCAAGCATGAGATTGAGACACAAGAAGAACAATTGGAAATAGAGGAAGAACAGAAGAGAAGACAATTGGAAACAGAGGAAGAACAGAAGAGACAAAAAGAACAGCTGAGAAGAAAGAACGACCAACTGGAACTAGATGCTAAACTGGCAGCAACCAATGCAAGAATCAATGTGCTTGAGGCCATGGGATCAAGAAGCATCTCTAGAGTATCTGATGGGATGAACTCTTATTTGAGAAAAAGAACGGCTCAAAAACATGGACATCGAGCTAGATTTTCTGACCTGGTGACTTTGTAGAGAAACAAGTGCAGATTCTATCAGATCCACTTTTTGGAAACATTCCAGGATGCTAAGTCAGTTGCAACTGTCAAAAGCTTTACTTTTGCTAAGACAAAAGGCAGCAACTAAGAGGAAACAGTTTTTGCAACAACTGTAATACCTGTAGAAACACAGGTGCAAGAAAATCTGACAACAAATGGAATGAAAAGAAATGTATCTACCACCAAGCCACAAGGTTCTTGTTTGTTCTGTAACAAAACTGGTCACGCACAGATTAAGAAGAAGGGGCACAAAGAAAAGATAGACTTCTTAAAGGAGAACGGAGTCTGTTTTGGATGTTTGAAAATAGGTCACATGAGCCAAGACTGCAAGAGTCGTTTGACTTGTGATGTGTGCAACCAAAATCATCCTGAAATACTTCACATTGAACAAAGGGACAAAGAAAAGAAGCCAGAGCATACAGAACACAATGAGAAACCAATTGCGAGTAATGCTGTTCTCTCACCTCACATGTGTGGACATATTGGGGCCGGTGATGAAACCTGCATCTTCTCCATTGTACCAGTACAAGAGCCAGAAGGGGAGCACAGTGTTGCAAACATATGCATATTTGGATCATGGAAGTTCATCTACCTTTCGCACAGAAAGCTTGATGAGAAGGCTGAACATTACAGGATGATAAGACCAAAATGAACCAAGTGAAGCCTGTGATCAGTCGTCATATCTCAGGTTTGGAAATATCTAGTCTGGACAAAGATGATTTTATTCAACTATCTGATGTGTTCACACATAAGACCTTGCCTGTTTCTCAACTAAACATTCCCAGACAAGAAGACCTGACACAATGGCCTTTCTTGAAGGATATCAAGATTCCTGAAATAGACTCTGGCATTGACCTATTCATCGGGCAAATGCTTCAAATGTATTGGAAACTTGGGAGCTGGTCAACAGCCATGGGGATGGACCATATGCTGTGAAAACCCTACAGGGGTAGGTCATCTATGGTCCCCTGAGAAGAGACTACGACAGCAGGGATATAAATGGTTGCCCAGCTGCTGCAATCAATCAAATATCCATTGCAAACCAAGAGGAGCTACTGGTCAAACAATACAATCACGACTTCAGTGAGGGAACCAGCAAGGAAACAGAAGAAATGTCCAGAGAAGATGTAAAGTGCTTGGATATTGTGAATCGCTCAGCGGGGATGACAGATGGACACTATTCTCTAGACTTCTCTTTCAAACAAGAAAATGCCAGCATGCCAAATAACCGTTGCATTGCTGAGCAGCACATCCAGAGCCTGAAATGCAAGTTTGGCAAGAATGAGAAGTTTCACGATGAATATACATCTTTCCTCACAGAAATGATTGACAATGGTTATGCTGAAAGGGTGCAAGTAGACCAGCTGAATCGAAGTGATGGAGAACTCTGGTACATCCCTCACCACGGGGTGCATCATTCAAAGAAAGGAACTTTAAGGGTGGTCTTTGACTGGTGCAGTCTTCAAAGGAACATCACTTAACTGCCAATTGCTGCAGGGTAGGACTTTACCAACTCACTCATTGGAGTTCTCATCAGATTTAGACAAGAACCGGTTGCTTTGATGGCTGACATCAAAGCAATGTTTCATCAGGTCAAGGTATCAGAAAAGCATATTGACTATCTGCAATTTCTGTGGTGGCCCGATGGTGATGTGCAGCAAGATCTTGTTGAATACTGGATGAAGGTACATCTTTTTGTAGCCGTGTCATCACCAAGTTGTGCAAACTTTGCATTAAGGAAAACTGCTGAGGACAACAAAGCTCACTGTCCAGCAGAGGTGACAAACACAGTAAAGAACAACTTCTACATAGATGATTGTTTAAAATCCATGCCTTCGGAACAGGAAGCAGTTCAGATGGTAAAAGACCTGACTGGCATCTGCCAAATGGGAAGATTCATGATGTCAAAATGGATCAGCAACAGCCGTGCTGTATTGGCATCCATTCCACAGAAAACAGAACCAAGGAGATCAAGGAGTTGGACATGGATAAAGACAATCTGCCAATGGAAAGAGTACTGGGATTGCGCTGGTGCGTTGAAACAGATGTGTTCATGTTCAGAATTGCTAGACGTGGCATCTTGCCCTTGGTCGACTCGATGTACAACTCTTTAGGATTTCTAGCACCATTTACTCTGCCAGCCAAGCTGATTATGCAGGGGCTCTGCAAGGAAAAGCCTGGATGGGATGATAATATAACCCAAACCTTCTCTCAGCGATGGACAGGATGGCTAGCAGATCTCAACAAGATTGCAGAGTTTAAAGTGGACCAGTGCATGAAGCCCACAAGCTTTGGTCAAGTCAGTTATGCACAGCTGCACCACTTTTCAGACGCCAGCGAAAGTGGCTACGGTACTGTTTCATAGATAAGACTGGAAAACAATACCAAAGAAGTGCATGTTGCATTCATAATGGGGAAAATCCAGAGTGGCACCATTAAAACAAATGACGATTCCCAGAATGGAGCTTACAGCTGCAGTCCTAGCTGTCAGAGTTGACACAATGCTGCGAAAAGAATTACTGCTTCAACTGGACAAATCCATCTTCTGGACCGATAGCACAACAGTGCTTAAGTACATCAACAACGAAACCAAACGCTTTTAAACATTTGTAGCAAACAGGATCTCTTTTGTAAGGGATGCTACTGATGTATCACAATGGAGATATGTTAGTACAAAGGAAAATCCTGCAGATGAAGCATCCGGAGGACTGATAGCAGACCACTTCTTAAACTGTAAAAGATGGATCAAAGGACCAGAGTTTCTCTGTGAGCCAGACAGAATGGCCAAAACCTCACCAGGAATCTGCAATCTCTGCTAATGATCCAGAAATCAAGCAAGACATCACAATGAACGTCATTGTCAAAAATCCATTGAACCCCACAAGCTCTTTGATCACCTATTTCTCATCATTGGAGGATTCTGAAGACTGCTTTAGCTTGGCTTCTTAAAGTAAAGACAACACTCTTGCAGTTGACTGGAAGGAGAAAGGAAATTCAGACTGCTGTGAGTAGCTTTGAAAAAGATCCTGGCAAATTAAAGGAAAAGGTTGAAAAGGAGATGCAAGTCTTTAAAGCAACACTCCACGGACAATGTTTATGTCTTGAAGATCTTTTCCAAGCAGAAAGCACAATCATCTCTTTCAGTCACAGACAAAGATTCAAAGAAGAATTATCAGTACAAGAAGCTGGTAGAAATGATGTCAAAAGAAGCAGTCATTTGAACAAACTGGATCCGATGCTAGATGATGAATGTCTGAGAGTAGGTGGTCACCGGAATAGACTAGCAATGCCTGAAGAGGCCAAACATCCTATTATTCTCTCGAAGTACCTCAACACTATTGTTACGCCATATCCATGTACAGCTCGGACATGGAGGAAGAAATCATATGCTGTCTCGCCACCGTAAAATATACTGGATTATCAAGGCTAACTCCGCTGCAAGAAAAATCATACCAGACTGTGTTGTGTGTAAATTACAACGGGGGGAAGATTGAAGAATCCCTAAAATAGATTAGATGCCAACACATAGTACATACCTTTTTTTTGATTATGTATAAAGTTTTTATAGCTCCTTTGAATGTTTATTGGTAACTGGTTCGTTATATACATAGAACAATTAGGGGCTGGTGTGTCGGGGCCATTTATGTTTAGGCTAGCTACTGTTATATTATATTATTTTGTCTAGATATATCTTGCTGTATTATTTTGGACACTTGGGGGCGGTCGTTAGATGAACAGGGTGGTATAGATATATATAAGTTGCAATTTTAATAAATATTTGGTACACATTCTTGATTTCTCTTCACATTCTTTACATGCATTCTCTTTATTACTTATCACTTGGGAACAAGATAAGTTACCTGTTATTGGTTAATTCCAAGATACAAGTACATGCTGGAAAAATTCATTTAATTTTCCTTCTTTCAAAAAAGTCGTTGAAATATTTTCTGGCCTACATATGAAGATTGCTTGAGATGAAGTGAATAATATTATTCTACATCATCAAACACTGGTGTTATTGCAAATATATCACATTGATGCAATCACAAAGAAAGCTCATCACTGCCTCCTAACTTCCTTCGAAGATTGAGGAAATTTGGAATGTTGCTGAATACCATGATGAATTTCTACAGACATATGGCAGCAAGCATACTGACTAGTTACAGCAGGGCCTGGTTTGGTAATTTGAATGCCCAGGAATGAGGAAGGCTATAGAGTGTGCTAGAAATTGTCTGGTCAATCACAAGTACTTACCTCAACTGTCGACGTGTTCTACAGGAGACGTTGCCACAAAAAGGTAGCTAATATCATCAAAGACCCACGCCATCCTGGTCACACTCTCATCTCACAACTATCACCGGGAAGATTTATTATTCTCTGGTCACCTAACGTTACTAATTATTAATTTATTATATTACTGATCATTGTGTATTTATTTGTGTGTTGCGTGAATAGGCCTGTTAGGCTGTCAGCATGTAATGATTTCATTATTCAGTTCCCGGTACATGTGATAATTAAACACTCTTGACTTGACTCTTGAGTATTCTATATGTGCTGCTGGTAATGTCTTTATGTGGAATAAAGAAGCAGGAGTAGCATACTGATCCTAGTGTCATTCGATTAATTTAGAGAAAAAAAGCAGCTTATTTCCACTTACCTGCCTGGTCCTGTTTCTATTGCTAATCTCACCAAAAAAATGTAAGGTGACTTTGAATCATCATCTCTCAGACCTGTATCAGTGGAAAACATCTAGGATACAGCACCTGTCAGTAACAACACCAGAGAAATTAGAATAGAAAATGCTGTGCGTACCCTCTCAATGTAGCATTTTAAATAAACTTCAAAAAACAGAGGAGAACATAAACAACTTTACTTTCTAATTCAAAAAGTTGAAACATCACAGAATGCCAAGTTTATCGTTTATTGAAGAAGCTGATTTTTTGGCATGTTTTGGAAATGGAAAAGCCAGGAAATCGTACCTGGACTTCTTGTGTAGAGATGGAAAAGGGATATCAAATGACTGTCAATGATGAGGCCGGCGAGAAAGTAAATCAAAGCAAGACTTCCATAAATTAATGGATTCCATTGCCCCAGGTCATCTCATGAGCAGTGTGTTAATGAACTCCCGGACAGGCAGGGAACGTGAAAGTCATTTACTTTTAGGAGGGTGAATAATGTTGATGTTTTTTACAAAATGTTCCCCAATGCTGTTTTTGTTTAAGATATATTTCTTTGACAGGGTGGTGATATGTGACTTTTCTTGAAACTTGTTCTCTGGAACTCTCCACTAGAAAGGAAGGTAGAGCAGATCAACTTGACATCCAATATCTTTTAGATGCAAGGAACTGTGAAGCTGCTTTACATTAAAAGGACACAAAGTGCTGGCTTGAAATGCAGAATCTCCTGAAGGCTAGAGCATTTAGGACCGGTGATCCAGACCCACACAGGAAGTCCAGGTATGATTTCCTGAGGGCCATCCTGAACGCGAAGAGACTATTCTGGACTAAGGTGGAGCCACAAATGGATGCTCGACAGCTGTGGCAGGGTTTGCACGCTATCACCTCCTGCAAGGCAAACTGAGTAGAGTAAGGGCAGTGACGCATCACTTAAGATGAGCTCAATGCCTTTAATGCACGCTAGGAAAAGGAGAACAATTACACACCTACATGAACCCCGGCAGCCTTTGACAACCCTGTGATCTCAGTCTCTGAAGTTGACGTCAGAACATCATTCAAGAAGGTGAATCCATGTGAAGTGTCAACCCAGATGGTGTGATGAGTCGGTGTACAGGAGATAGTACGGCTGGTTGAGTGGTACCGCAACAACAACCTCTTGCTCAATGTCAACAACACCAAGGAACTAATCATTGAATTCAGAACGGGGAAGTCAGAAGACCACTTGCCAGTTTTCATTGTGCATTGGCAGTGGGGAGAGTTAATATCTTCAAATTCCTGGTGTTAATATCTTGGATGATCTGTTGTGGACCCGGCATATAGATGTAGTCACAATAGGTACACTGTGTGCCGCTACTCTCTTAGAAGTATAAAAGAATATGGCAATGACACACCTACAAGACCTCTACAGCCTCCAACAAACTGCAGACGCACTGTGGAAAGTACCGTGACTGGTTGTATCATACTCGTGTTTGGTAATTCCAATGCACAGTAATGCAAGAGGCTGCAGAGAGTAATGGACTCAGCCAGTTCATCACAGCCCTCCCCACCGTCAAAAAACATCTCTATGAGGTGCTGTCTCAAGAAGATGGCATCTGTTATCAAAGTTCTCCACCACCAAACTGGGCCCTCTTCTCACTGCCATCGGGCAGAAGCCTGAAGTCACACACAACTAAGTTCAGGAACAGCTCCTTTCCTACAACCATCAGGGTCTTGAACTGACCTGAGCAAACCTAATCCAGCCTCTGCAACGGAACACTATGAAACATCTCTTTGTACAAATGTCTTATTTTAACGTCTTTTTCTTTACATTGTCTTGTATAATTTATGTTTTGTGTGTTGTCTGAGTCCATGCGAACAGTGATGCTACTGCAACCAAGATTTTCATTGTACCTAGACCTAGGGTTGTTTTTGTAGACAATAAGGTCCTGCTACGCTCCTTTAATAAACATATGTAACATGTGGCCAGAAAACAAAATAATGTCATTTTACTTTTTACAGTAATGCCATACCAGTGCGTACCATCACTAAAAACGCACTCTCCGTATCTTAACAGGACAGACAAAGTTTCAGGTCAGGACTCTTCTTCACACTGATTGTTGTAGTTGGGAGAAAGCTGGAAAAGATTTAGGGGGTGGTAGGGAAGGACAAATCCTGCTATCAGTCTGAACAAGGTTCCCCACTCGAAACAGCACCTTCCCTCCAGTACTTTGTGTTTTGCTCAAGATTCCAGCATCTGCATTTACCTGTGTCTCTATTGTACTGCCTGTACATAATTGTACTTATGCATATGGCAATAAACTTGACTTGCTGTGACTTGACCCAATTATGTAAACATTTTAGAGGAATCAGTGGGCCATGGAAACAGACCCTTTGGTGTATGGCGTGCATGCTGACAATTGATCACCTGTTCACACTAGTTTTATGTTACCCCCACTTTCAAATCCACTCCCTACACATGAAGGGGAATTTATAGAGGCCAAATAACATGGAAACATGCACATCTTTGTGAATTGGGAAGGAACCGGAGCACCCGGAGCTCCCTGCACCGTCACAGGGAGAACGTGAAAACTCCAACGGTGTGTCAGTGGAAGTTTGTGAGTCATTGGAGACTTGCCGAATTTCCTCAGTTGCATAAGGAAGCAGAGGCATTGATGAGCCTTCATGGCTGTTGCATCAATATGCTTGGTTCACGGCAGATTGTTGGTAATATTAATGCCAAGAAACTTGAAGCTCTGAGGGAATTACTTATAAAAAGAGGTTGGACAAATTAGCATTGTTTTTTTCTGGAGCTTCGGAGGCTGAGAGAAGACCTGAATGAAGTATGTAAAATTATGAGAGGCATAATTAGGGTAGACCGTCAGAACCTTTTTCCCAGGGAAGAAATGTCAAGGATCAGAGGGCATAACTAAGGTGAGAGGAACAAAGTTTAAAGGAGTTGCGCAGGGCAAGTTTTTTTTTAACCTGGAAAGTGTTATCAGGGGTTAAGGTAGAGGATACAATTGTAGCATTTAAGAGGCTTTTAGACAGGCACATGGATGTGGAGGGATATAGATCATGTGCAGGAAGAGGAGATTAGTTTAACTTGGCATCATATTCTACATGAATATTGTGGGCCGTAGGGGATATTCCTTTGTTGTACTGTTCTAAATTCCATGAAACATTCACTGCGCATTTCAGCTTCCAGCGAAAGAGAAGTTTTAATAATTATTTCTTTTCTAACACATTCAAAATGAAGTTAAAAAAATTATTTGCCCAGAATTATGATTTCTGTTTCATTCCTACTGTATTATGGATGAATACAGAAATTTCCATCCAGTTACAATTTCATCCATTGAGTCACGGCTTGTACTTCAGATCTTGTTACAGTCTTATAAGAAAATAACTGCAGATGCTGGTACAAATCGATTTATTCACAAAATGCTGGAGTAACTCAGCAGGTCAGGCAGCATCTCGGGAGAGAAGGAATGGGTGACGTTTCGGGTCGAGACCCTTCTTCAGACTTACAGTCTTGTTTGCCTTGTTCACACTTTAAGACTAGCCTTTTTAATTATGAAATTATATTAGTTTGAAAGCAAAAAAGAAAAAAAATCAAAACTGAGATTTTTGGTTTTTGGATTAACTATCTCATTGCAAACATCAAGTAATATATAATGGTAGGACAGCAATAATCCTGTCCAGTAAAGTTCTTCTGACTTCACTTTTCATATTTAATTTGATGAAGGCATTTAAAATCCTATAATGAGCTCCAAAATAAAAGTCTCTGCTTACAAAGCCTTAATATTGCCTAATGTTTGCTTAGTCGCAAAGCACATAAAACTTAATGGAGTATGTAGAAAAATTATCACCTTTGTGAAACGCTGAACCAACAGTTAAGAAGCATGTGTGCTTTTCTTTGGAAAAGGGGTCATTAATTTCACCATTTTACGTTCTGTGTAAGTGGAAGGCCATTTAACAAGGTTTGGTTTTGTTTGTACAGCTGATTGCAATTAAGTCATCAATTTTATTTTTGGTGAGAAACATTAGCTGTTAAGTGAATTTGAGGAAGGATAAAGTATTATGGGGGAAATGTTTTGCTGCATTGTTTGCACTTTATCTAATAAATAGAATGCTATAGGATTATTTTTAGACTTACTGAAACATTTGTTCAGTTATAAGGCTTTTGTTCATCATCTGGCAAGATCCATTGAAATAATTGGTAACGTTTATTCTATTCTTGGTTAGCGCAATATTTACGCGTTAGCGCAATGGTAAACCAGGCTCTGAAAGAGAATCCTGTTATAAGCAGACAGGGGCTGACTTAATCGAAGGTAGACCCAAAATGCTGGAGTAACTCAGCGGGTCAGGCAGCATCTCGAGAGCGAAGGAATGGGTGACGTTTCGGGTCGAGATCCTTCTACAGACTGACAATATATGAACGTGATCCACAGATTATTGTATTCGCATTACTAGGGGAGACACATAATGCTCGTTGCCTGATATAGCACAGAGGTTAAATCATTTGTGACTGCCTCCATTAATTCTGCAATATAAAGCTAACTTGTGTTTTTTTTTCTAAACACAGAAAGTGCTGAGGGGACTCAGCCCTGGCAGGCAGCATCTGTGGAGAGTATGGACAACCCTCTTCTACAGCTATGAGATTTGGGGACCTACTGAAATGTCAGCAATAGCTCTTTTCAAGGTTAATGTGGCAGGGAATGGGCAGAGACACAGTTGGCTACTCTTGCTTTATTTCCAAAGTTCTAATTTGAAATGTCAATGAACTCACAGAGGATAATGTTTTTGTGCTGACGGCCTGATTACCCTGTATCATTTGAGGTGGAGCTGTTGCTGTGTGTCGCTGTGTAAACACTGGACTTGCTACTGGAGAAAGGAAAGAAGGAAGACAATGAAGATGGCATTGTTACAGAAAGAGGAGAGTTTTCCTTCATGTCTTGAGGTCAATATTTATCCATTTAATCAAGGCACAGTTGAGCTGTCTGGAGGTTGTGTGGTGAGTTTTTTTACCGTGATATTGGAAACCTATTTGATATTGGTTGCTCAGCTTTCTACTGATGTAACTGCATTTATTCAAAAAAAACCTCATGCACAGTAAAGTGCTTTTGGTATGTTCGGTTACTAGGAGGCGTGTGTATATATATATATATATATATATACTCAGCCGGTCAGGCAGCATCTCTGGAGAAAAGGATTAGGTGACATTTTGGGTCGAGATCCTTCCTCAGACCTTGGTAGAAGGAATAAGGAACCAAATTAGTATGCAGTTATTCACTTAACATGTACTTTTCAGGAATGACACAATGCAACCCATGATACCAATCCACTACTAGGAGTCGGTAGCTCAGAATGAAGCGCTCTGTTGATAAGGAAAAATGTTTTGCCCCCGTTAAGAGTAACACCATGAAAGAAAGGGTGAGCAATTAATGCCTTCTGTCATGTCTGCCAATGTGGATTAAGAATTGGAAGCAGTCCCACGGCTGCTGCTGATCGTACCAAATGGCATGGAGTTCCTCTTCCACCCCCTGCAGCACCTCTACTTCAGCAGACATGGAACTGAGCTGGTTGCAGGGTTGCTTTACCTTCCTATATTGATTGAAAGATACAGCATGGAAACAGGTCTTTTGGTCCATTGAGTCCACGATGATCATTGATCATCAATTCATACAAGCTCTCTGTTATGCCACTGTCTTTATTCATTTCCTACATACTAGTGCCAATTACACAGGCCAATTAACCTAAATAACCAGCACATCTCTGGAATGTGGGAGGAAACTGGAACACCCAGAGGAAACCCACACGGTCGCAGGGACAATGTGTAAACTCCATGCAGACAGCACCCGAGGTCAAGATCAAAACCGGGTCTCTGGCAATAATTATTCTAGAAAACAGGCAATGCCAAAACCCTTAATTTCCTTCGATCTTTCCTCCCTCCTTTGAAATCCAATAGCTTTTAATGTCACTTAATCCCCAATACTAAATTTCCTTGAGCACAAAACAAACTTCCTCTTTTACTCATTTCAATGTTGGTATCACAGTTTAAAAGAAAGTCTGCATTTGGCAGAAATTACAAGATCGTGTATTTAATATCTGACATTACGTCTTTGTAGTGTGACGAATTTCTTTGAAATTCGCCCTCAAAATGCTTTGCGTTAAAAGGATCATTTAATGATTGGCAGCGGAGCACTTAAAGGTCTAGCGTTGGACTCACTTAACTGATGTAGTGAGCAGATTTGCGTGTGTGTGGTTTGGACCTTGGAATATAAAGTGTGTACACTGTTTAACGTCAATGGGGCTTCTTTTAGTCGCTGTTATATTTCAATGCATGGTTAACGTTGGTATATTACGAGTCCTTTTGAAATGATGAGCCCTGAAAAGATTTATTGTATTATCTGTGCAATTGTTCCAAAGCTATTAATCTGCATTGTGTGTGCAGGATGCTTTTAACTAATCCCAAATCCCCCTAATGTTAAAATTAAATAAGGGTGAATGGAGTTTCGGTGCCACAGCTGGTTTCTCTGGCTTCACTGATATGCCTTGTTGGGGGAGTACAGACTTGCAAACAGCCCATCCCTTGTTCTCTCTGGGTCTTGCAGTGTCAACATTGCTCCGGGGCCCTACTGCCATCGTCTTCACCAAGAACTTATAAATCTCTGCTCCTTTTAACCCCCGGCGACAGCAGCGGGCGGTGTGAGGAAGGCGCCGACAGCTGCCGCCGCTTTTGTGCTCGGAGTCCCCGAAGGCCCTCGGCCTCCCGCTGACCAGCGCCCGGGCTCCCGCTGAACAGCGCCCGGGCCCCCGGCCTCCCGCTGACCAGCGCCCGCGTCCGCGACCTCCCGCTGACCAGCGCCCGGGATCGCATGAGCACGTGAGGCCGGCGCTATTGTCTCTCCCTGCCGCTGGCTCACCAATCGCGGCCCGCTACAGCCAAGCGCTCTCCCTTCACGCTGCGGGCCCGTCTGTTGTGTTTACATAACATCCATAGACTGGGACCCGGGAACGGGGGGGGGGGGGGGGGGTGGGGAACAGAGACAGAATAGATCGCACGCTCTTCATTTTTTCCCTGCTCTTCAGAATTAGTTCCGACAAAGCTGGTCGTATGAAACCGATTTAGGTGGATTTTCTTTAGCTAAACGGCAATGTGGGAGACTATTTGTGTGTCCGGACACTGCAGAAGTTGGTTGGGTTTGGCCCGCCCCCTCCTTACCTCAACTCTGCCCTTCCCCCAACTCCGCCCTTCCCCTCGCAACCCCGCCCCTCCTGTGCTCAGCCCCCCACCCACCGCGCGCCCCTCCTGTGCCCCGCCCCCACGCGCGCTCCTCCCCTCGTGTGCTCCGCCCCGCGCGCTCCTCCTGTGCTCCGCGCCCCTCCTCTCCTGTGCTCCGCCCCCCCACCACCCGCGCGCCCTCCTCCTGTGCTCTGCCCCCCCCACCACCCGCGCGCCCTCCTCCTCTTCTCCGCCCCGCCCCCCCAGCTGGCCGGCCTGACGGTTGACGATTTGTTTCCTCCTCGATGCAGGAGGCGCTCGGCCGCCAGGCACCGACGATCTGCGTGTGGATCCCGCGCCTGCCTGCCTCTCTCCTTCCCTCGCAGAAAGCGTGGAGAAGTCGTGCGAGTACAACACCAACTACAAAAAAACTCCACTGCGAAGCAGCCGACGGACACCAAACTCATGGTGCAGACGGCGGCGGGTGGCGGGAAGCAGTGAGCCCGGGCCGGGTCAACAGCGTCGAGCGCCACTCATGTTCTCCTCAAGCCCGGAGGATCAGAGCGCTCCCACCAAGGATCCCGTCAAGTACGGAGAACTCGTCGTGCTGGGGTGAGCGATGGCTCTGACCTCCCCCTCCCCCCCCCCTGCACTCATCCAGTGGTGACTGTTCATGCCCCCCCCCTTCATCACTCTCCCCACTGCTCACCCCCCTCCACCCGCTCACCCCCCTCCACCCGCTCACCTCCCTCCCCTCCGCTCACCTCCCTCCCCTCCGCTCACCTCCCTCCCCTCCGCTCACCTCCCTCCCCTCCGCTCACCCCCCTCCCCTCCGCTCGCCCCCTGCCCTCCTCGCCCCCTGCCCTCCTCGCCCCCTGCCCTCCTCGCCCCCTGCCCTCCTCGCCCCCTGCCCTCCTCGCCCCCTGCCCTCCCCACCACTCGCCCCCTCCCCGTCCCTCGCCCCCCTTCCCCCAGCTCATCCCCCCAATTCGCCCCCAACTCCGCTCGCCCCCTTCTCTTCCCCCCCAACTCAGCCCCTCCCCTCCGCTCAGGCTCCCCCAGCTCACGCCCCCCACCCGTCCCCTCAGCTCATCCCCTCCGATCTCCCTTCTGCCCAACCCCCTCCTCACTGCTGCTGCCCTCCCCTCTGCTCATCCCCTCCTCCCCTCGCCCTCCCTCACGCCCCCTCCCCCCAGCTCCCCCTTCTGCTCATCCCCTCAACCCCTCTCTCCCTTGAAATTGAAGATATATTAGCTTTGGAGATTTCTTTGTTCTCATCCAGAATAAACTTGCTTTTGAGGTTCAAATTATGATAATTATCTTTTCTAATTAGCATACCATCATATTCCTTTAATGTCATTTTATTCACAGTACAGAGGGGTTACTATTGACAGTTTAATGGAAGAAAATTTGTGCCGTTGATTATGCACTAATAAGTTTTGATGATTTAAAAAAATATTTTGAAGAAGGCCACAGTTAAAAGCTAGTGAAATTAATTTGATCCCCTCAATGTGATTTTAGATTTTCTTTAAAGTAAAATGATCTACAGTGCAATTGCTGCAAAATTCCTGTAAGGCAAAATAATTACTGTTAGTTGTATTGTGTGCATAAACATACATGCTATGAAACTTGGTTCTTCAATTACAACTTTTTTTCCAGACTAAAATATTTTTATGTTCAAACCCTAGTGATTAGCATTCTATGATGTGGAGATTACTAAATGTCATAAATTGTGTATATTAGTTATGAGCTTGTTAAAGCTTTTGTTTGTCGTTTACAATATTGCTGTAGTGAATTATCACATTAATGCTGAGATAGAACAGTGCGACACAAGAATAGACCCTTCAGCCTGCAATGTTTGTGGTGAACATGATGCCAATTTAAACTAATTCCTTCTCCCTTCACATGATTCATAAACACTCCATTGCAAATTCATGTACCTATCTAAAAGCTGCTTAAATGCTACTATCACGCCTGCTTTCACCACTACCCTTTGTGCGAGTGTGTTCTTGTCCTACACATCTCCTTTAAAAACTTCCCCCTCTCACGTACTATGGCCTCTAGTATTTGACATTTTCACCGTGGAAAAAAGATTCTGACTGTCTATCTATTTCTTTTTGATGATTTATAAACTCCTGCCAGGTCTTACCTCAGCCTCCGATGCTCCAGAGAAAACATCCAAGTTTATGCAACTTCTCCTGATAGCTGTTAGCGTCTAATCTCGGCAGCATCCTAATAAACCTCTTCTGGACTCTCCAAAGCCTCCACATCTTTCCTGCAATGGGGCGACCAAAAATGCACACGATACTCTAAATGCTGCCTAACCAAAGTTTTATAAAGCTGAGCCATGCCTTCTTGACTCTTATACTCAATGTCTCGGCTAAGGAAGGCGAGCATATTGTACATTTTCTTTGCCCTCTGCACTGTATCTACTTATGTTGTTACTTTCAGGGAACTATGTACTTGGACCCCAAGATGCTCTGTAGGTCAATGCTGTTATAGAGTATTACTGCCATTAACTGTTTTAATACCTTGCATACCCATTGTCACGCAGCACAAAAACAGGCCCTTTGGCCCGCTAAGTCCATCATTACCATTGTACCCATCTAATCAAATCCCATTTACACCCATTAGGTCCGTGACCTTCTATAGCTTTGCCATTCAATTGCTAGATTCTTCTTAAATGTTGTGAGAGTATCTGCTCCACCATCTCCCCTGACAGCGCATTTGGATTTCAACGATTTCACTGTGATTAAATTCCCTATCAGATCACCTCTAAATCTGCTATTTTCACTTTAAAAACTGATACACTTATCTTGGACACCCTCATAATAGGAAAGGGATTCTTAACATTTACCGTAATAATTCTGTGCATTTTTCTCAGCCCCACCAATTGTTTCTTAAACTGAAATCCTATAATCTAGGCAATGTCTTGGTGAATCTTCTTTGTGCCCTCCCCAGCGTAATCACATCCTTACTGCAGTGTGACATCCAGCACTGCACACAGTACTCCAAATGTGACCTAATCAATGTTTTATAAAGTTGTAACATGACAGTTCAGCTATTATTTTCTCTGCCACAGTTGATGAAGGTAAACATCTCGTATGCCTTCTTCACCACTCCCCATCTGTCTTGCCAATTTCAGGGATTTATGACGTATCTCAGGGTGTTTCCATTCATCAAAACCCCTTGGGGCCCTTTCATTCATTGTGTATGTCTTACCCGTCCAAAATATATCCCCTTGGTCTTTTTAGGATTAAATTCTATCTAGTCTTGCTTTACCCAACTTTTCAACTGGCCAATATCATACTGTAGAGTAAGGCAAGCATACTCGCTCTCTATGACACCAATAATTTTAGTCATCTGCAAATTTACTAATTATATTTCTTACATTTGCATCGAAGTTGTTAATGTACATCACAAATATCAAGAGTCCCAGGACTGACCATTGTGGTACACAACTGGTCACAAACTTCTAACAAGAAAAATGTTTACACCACTACCCTTTGCCTCCTTTTGCTAAGCCAACTTTGCCACCTTGTCCCAGATCCCAAGGGTTCTAACCTTCTAGATCAGCCTATGATGCAGGGTGTTGAGGTTTAATCATATTAGTGAGACAAAATTTCCCATGAACAAAACCAAGTGGACTATCTCCAATCTGCTTGGGCACAGCAGTGGAGTTGCGGCCTTACAGCGCCAGAGACCCGGTTTGATCCTGACTATGGGTGCTTTCTTTGCAGAGTTTGTACTTTCTCCCGGTGACCTTGTGGATTTCCCACAAATGCTCAGGTTTCCTCCCACACTCTAAAGACGTACAAATTTGTAGGTTGCTTGGCTTTGGTAAAAATAAAAATTGTAAATTGTCCCTGGTGTGTAGGATAGTGCTAGTGTATGGGGATTGCTGGTCGGTGTGAACGTGGTGGCTGAAGGGCCTGTTTCTGCTCTGTATCTCTAAACTAAGCTAAACTAAACGATAATCTATCTCTGCCTTTCCAAACACTGATAAATCCTGTCCCTTTGAAGTTTTTTTCCATACCACTGTTGAAAGACTTGCTAGTTTCTATTACCTGGTTTATCCCTGGTGTTCTTCTAGAACAAAGGTTCAATATTTGCTATATTCCCATCATCAGGCACGTTACCTGTGGCGAACAGAGATTCAAAAACTCTCTAGATAGACACAAAATGCTGCGGTAACTCAGCGGGTCAGGCAATATCTCTGGAGAAAAGGAATAGGTGATGTGTTGGGTTGAACCCCTTCTTCAGACTGCGAGTCAGGCAGGAGGGAAACTAGAGGTAGAAAAGGTTCAGGACAAATCAGAGACAAATCATCATCACTGTTGACCAAGGAAAGGTAGATCCCACTATGGTCCATTATTAGCTGTGGAAAAGGTGATAAAGAACGGATATATGGATGCGAAAAGTGGAACTGGCAGGGCGACAAGATTGGGGGAGAGGTGGAGAGCGAGGGAATGCAGGGCATATTGATTTCTCTAATTTCAAGTAACCCCTGAATTTTTTTTACCATGATTTACAACTAAGGACATTTGTTTCCTGCTACGATATATTCAATAAAATGACAACCTTTCAATGCAATATTCATGATAAATAATCATTGGGGAAATTATAAAAGAATGTATTTATCTGTAAAACAGATTTTAAGTTTTCAATATGGCTGTAACTTTCTGCATCAACATGTGCAAAATTAAACGAACAAATCCAAAATGTTGCATTGCTATGAGATGTTCCCAAAGGTGTGATCTTATTACATGATTCAGCATCTCTGAACTTATAGCATCAAACAGACAGAATTTGTCAAAAAAGTTAAGTTTTTGTATCTATTCAACAGTGCAGTATACAGTGCCCTCCATAATGTTTGGGACAAAGACCCATTTATTTATTTGCCTCTGTACTCCACAATTTGAGATTTGTAATCGAAAAAAATCACATGTGGTTAAAGTGCACATTGTCGGATTTTATTAAAGGCCATTTTTATACATTTTGGTTTCACCATGTAGAAATTACAGCTGTGTTTATACATAGTCCTCCCACTTCAGGGCACCATAATGTTTGGGACATGGTGTTCATAATTGCTCAGGTATTACAAATCTCAAATTGTGGAGTACAAAGGCAAATAAATAAATGATGGATTGTATTAAGAAAGTTACTAATATACAGTGCCCTCCATAAATTATGGAGGGCACTGTATATTAGTAACTTTCTTAATACATCCTGTTTGGCACTAAAAAATAATTTCTACAAATGTAGAGTTTTATTCCTTTTAGTTGATTTAGTTATTGTTATACATGTTTCCTTTCTGTCACTTTATTATTCTTGAGTTTTCTTTCTCTAGTTTTTTTCTGTACCTGATTTGAATTGAATTTTGTGTTCTAACCGCACTTCCTATTTCACAATCTGCATTGCTATTTAATGATTGTTCAATTTGATAGGTGCAGGAAATGTGCAGTTCATTGCTAGTTGGCACTGTCCTATTGAGAATGGGGAGGATTGGGATGATTCTTTGACAGGAACACATTGTGCAAAACTCCATAGAAAGTGCAGGTCTGCTAGGATCCTTGATGTTTGTGGTTCAGAACAAAGTCCAGAAAATTGCAACTCTTAAAGACAAATTAAATTGGTAAATGACAAAACTTTTGAGTTCTCTGATAGTATTGGCAAATTATCCATTGAATAAAGTTAAAAATCCATTAATCAATTGATATATAATAGACAATAGGTGCAGGAGTAGGCCATTCGCCCCTTTGAGCCAGCACCGCCATTCAATGTGATCATGGCTGATCATTTACAATCAGTACCCCGTTCCTGCCTTCTCCCCATACCCTCTGACTCTGCTATCTTTAAGAGCTATATCTAGCTCTCTCTTGAAAGCATCTAGAGAATTGGCCTTCACTGCCTTCTGAGGCAGAGAATTCGACAGATTTACAACTCTCTGACTGAAAAAGTTTTTCCTCATCTCCATTCTAAATGGCCTAATTCTTAAACTGTGCCCTGGTTCTGGACTCACCCAACATTAGGAACATGTTTCCTGCCTCTAATGTGTCCAATCCCTTAATAATCTTATATGTTTCAATAAGATCCCCTCTCATCCTTCTAAATTCCAGCATAGATGGGTGGTCAGGACTGCTCTCTGGTTCTGGTAGGATGGTTCAGTTGCCTGATAATGGCTGGAAAGAAACTGTTCCAGAATCTTTGACTGGAGTTGTGTTGATATACTATTGCTATCTCATCATTGCTTGGTTGCTGCGTTAATGTTCCTTTAATAAATTTTTGTGCCTTCAACTATTCTATGTAATATTTATTTTCAATAAATTGGGAGCTTAGTTTTATAGTAATTTCATTTTCTCCACCTTTGATTACTTCACCAACCTCTTTCTTCTCTTCTAAAGTCAGCATTGCACTATCTCACATCTTTGGGGAACCAGGTTTAATCCTGACCTTGGTGTGTTGTCTTTGTGGAGTTTGCAGGTTCTCTCTCTCATCATGCAAATTCCTCCAGGTGCTTTGGTTTTCTTCCACACCCAAAAGTTAAGCATACAACGTACTCCCACAGTACTCTTGGGTTGACAGTTCCAGGGTTTAGACACGGACATTAGCTGTATGGCAATACATTGTCTTCCACATTGACACGAAGGGGATCCTGGACTACTGCCTGTCCTTTCAGGTAGATAACCCATTTTTATGAAGCCTTGTTAGGGTAATCTGGGCAAGTATCTACAGCTAAGTGAAAATACAAAATAAAAATACAGATGTTGGAGATCTGAAATAAAATAGAAAATACTGGAAATACTCAGCAGGTCAAGCTGCATCTGTGGGAAGAGAAACGGAGCTATCATTTCAGGTTGACCCTTCATTCAGACTGCAGTTAATCTTGTAGATTCTAAAGAACAAATTAGTTAGGAGCAGTGAATCAGAATCTTGAATTTGATCTGCCATTCAAAAAAGATCAAAGCTAATTTGATTGTAATTTAAAATCCTACCTACTTTCACCCCGTTGTTATCGTATAGCTTGGAGACTTTATCTTAACTTTTATGGAAATATAAATTGGTTGTCAAGGTTGGTTATAATTTGATTGGATAGATGTTACCTATTGGAGTTGTCATCAGTGAATTGTAGGTAAATGATTTTTAACATTTCCTCATCTGCTCATTCACAGAACATTGGGGATTTCTTTTTTTTGCCACTCAGGAGACACTTATTTTTGAGGTTCAGATTATGAAAATGTTTCATCCTCTCCCATTCATTAGAATTTGGACACCGTTGGTTGGGGGCAGGAGTTTTGTTGGGGAGCCCTGGAGATGCACCGGGCTTGGCATGGCGGATTTTCAGATATCTAGGGGTTTCGCATTGACGTTGATAACATTTATTGTGATCTACAATATAATGAAAGAATTGGAAAAGTTATGAAATATCAGAAACATTCTCGAGCATAGAACTGCTTCACTGGTTGGAGATACATCTCAGAGTGGCAGTGGAACAAGCTGTCAACGTGTGCAAAGAACGCACATTTGCCGTGAAGATTCAAAAGGGAGCTTAAAGAAATACAGAAAGTTGTCAACAAAACTGAATATTGAAGGTGAATAGTTCATTTATTTAGCGCACAGACATAAAATAAATCGGCATTTCTTCCAGACTATACTTCCAGACTGGGGGGGGGGGGGGGGGAAGAGAAAGTGGAAAATAGATGGGGCAGAACAAAGCCTGGCAAGTAATAGGTTGATATAGGTGAAGAAGGTTTGGACAAAGGCCAGAGAGGAAAAGACTGAAGATGTGGGACATATGATTGAAGAGTTACGATTTGTGAAACTAGAGGAAGGAAGGGAGGGGAGAAATAGGTGCGATTCCAGGTGGGGCACAGCTGAGAAAGGGGAGGGAAAGAAACAGGGAGACGTTGATAGATATCTTCAATTGGAGAATTCAGTGGTCATACCGTTGGGTTGTAAACTGTCCAAGTGGTATATGAAGTGCTGTTCCTCCAGTTTGCATGTGCCCTCACTCGGGTACTTTCCCCTGCAATCACATGAGAAGTAACTTTCCGCCATCACCTCCATCAGGGGCCTAGCACTCTTTCCAGATGAGACAGAGGTTCACGTGCACCTTCTCTAACGTCATCTACTGCAACAGGTGTTCCCAATGTGGCATGCTGTGCATTGGTGAGACTAAGCGTAACCGAGTTGAACACTTGCGCTCCGTCCACCAAGGCCACCTGGAACTTCCGGTTGTTAAACATCTAAATTCCTCTTTCCATTCGCAAACTGACCTTCTTGTCCAGGGCTTTCCCTATTGCAAGGAATGGAACAATGCCTCATATTCCGCTTGGGTGGTTTGCCTCCAAGAATGAACATTGAATTCTTTAAATTTAGGTAACTGCCAAACCCCCACCCCACTTCTCCCGCTATCTTTTCTTTTTCCCCTCTTTCTCCCCTGTGCCCCACCTAAACTAACATTTATCTTTCTCATTGCTTCCTCTAGCATCACAATTCACAGCTCCGCCAATCTTTTTGTCTCCCACCTTCTGTCATTTCACCTCTGGCTTTTGTCCAACCATCTACCTATCAAAACCCCCCTCAACCGTATCCACCTTTTACTTGCCAGTCTTTTTCCTGCCCTGCATCTCTTCTAGCACTCTTCAATCCCACACCGCACCACAATCAGTCTGAAGAAGGGTCCCTGACCCAAATATCACCTGTCCATATTCTCCAAAGATGCTGCCTGACACGCTGAGTCACTCCGGCACTTTATTTCTTTTCTCATCTATCCTTACTGTCAAAGTAAATAAATTTATTAATCTATTTACTTTTTCTTAGATTATATGCCAGTTGCAGCTGCCTTGATCATTCACTTAACTTGATTTATTTTCCTTTGCCTCCTCGCCTTCCTACTTAGCTATTATTGTCAGAAAACATAGATTATGTACAGCTGTGAGCCTGATCCTCTGAGCATTCCATTCAGAACAGCCTAGCAGTCTCAAAAAGCCTATTTATTCCCATTTTTAATGCTCTTTAGACAATCTTCTCTACATGCTGATATGTCTACAAGTCAGTCTGTTTGGTTTTAGAAGCATACCTGTTGTCTACAACCCTTTCCTCACATTTTGCACTGGACAGCTGCTAATGAAGATTTTCAGTGACTTCCTGGGTGCCTCTCCAAAATATTGTGTGGTTATATACCAAGTGTTAGGGAAGAATTTTCAAAGAACTAATAGAACTAATCTCTGCATCAGTTATGTTGTCATATTGATTGGGTTATCTGAGGTAGGTGTAAACCATATGAAGAAGTGTTCAATATGGATTGAATATACATTGATGCAAGAGTAACCTACTGATCCAAACAATTGGACTTTATTGAACCGTCTACACTACAGCAAAGAGTAAGCTTACAGATTACGGAGTTCTTTATGAACCAAAAAATCGTATTCAACAAGTTCTGATACAATTTTTATGGCAGAATATAATGAGCAGGGTTAAATTAGGCATATTTTCAATCCACATTCAGGCCACTGATAGGAGCTAAAAAATAAATAGTATGGAGCTAAAAAATAAAAACAACATAAGGGCGGCACGGTGGCGCAGCGGTAGAGTTGCTGCCTTACAGCGAATGCAGCGCCGGAGACTCTGGTTCGATCCTGACTATGGGCGCCGTCTATGGAGTTTGTACGTTCTCCCCGTGACCTGCGTGGGTTTTCTCCGAGGTCTTCGGTTTCCTCCCACACTCCAAAGACGTGCAGGTTTGTAGGTTAATTGACTGGGTAAATGTAAAAATTGTCCCTGGTGTGTGTAGGATAGTGTTAATGTGCGGGGATCACTGGGCGGCGCGGACTTGGTGGGCCGAAAGGGCCTGTTTCCGCGCTGTAGAATCTAAATCTAAAAAAAACAACATATTTTCACCATTATATTCATCTCTATAGCCAATTAAGTATATATTTCAATTGCAGTCAGCATAATATTGTGAGATATTGGGAGACCCTACAGGTAAATACCAGTTTGTCATTTTTTAGGTGGACTGACTAAAGTGAAGTTTGCAGAATTTGTTCATGTGATTTCCTGTTCCAATACTGGTCTTGGCCTGAATGTGAAATACTTTTGGATAGAAGAACAGCCTGTCTTTTGTGGTCATCGACATGGCAAGAATGCTTACTGCAGATTTCATTTTAAAAACTGGACACTTATCTCCAGTGAGTTTCTGTGAATGAACTAGACAGTCATCGGGAGACAACGTGCTGGATAAAGATAACAGCAAGGTATTTGACATTGTAGATCATGGACCATTACAAGTAGGTTTATGTAGGACGGTCAATGCCAACCCCATTCTCAAAATTTCCAAAAAAACCCCAGTAATCGAACAACCTTTAAACCCACCAACCAGCTCCATACACCGATGAGTCAAAACATTATGACCACTGATAGGTGAAGTGAATAACATTGAGTATCCTGTTACAATGGCACCTGTCAAGGGGTGGGATATATTAGGCAGCATGTGAACAGTCAGTTCTTGAAGTTGATGTGTGGGATGCAGGAGAAATGGGCAGGAGTAAAGACCTGAGCGACTTTGACAAGGGCCACATTTTTATGGCCAGATAACTGGGTAAGACGATCTCTGAAATGGCAAGGCTTGTGGGGTGCTCCCAGTCAGCCGTGGTGAGTAACTACCGACAGTGGTCCGAGGAGGGACAAACCACAAACGGGACAGAGTGTTGGGCGCCCAAGGCTCATCGATGCGCGAGGGCAGTGATGGCACCAGGATGCACTGGGAAGACGACAAGCCGGTGGAGGGAGTGTGATGCTCTGGGCAATGTTCTGCTGGGAAACCTTGGGTCCGGCCATTCATGTGGACGTCAATTTGACACGTGTCTCCTACCTAAACATCGTTGCAGACCAGGTACACCCCTTCATGGCAATGCTATTCCCTGATAGCAGTGGCTTCTTTCAGCAGGATAATGTGCCCTGCCACACTGCACACATTGTTCTGGAATGGTTTGAGGAACATGATGAAGTGTTCATGGTGTTGCCCTAGCCTCCAAATTCTCCAGATCTCAATCCGATTGAGCATCTGTGGGATGTGCTGGATCGACAAGTCCGATCCACGGCGGCTCCATCTTGCAACTTACAGGACTTAAAGGATCTGTTGCTAGTGTTTTGGTGCCAGATACCACAGGACACCTTCAGGGGTCTTGTAGAGTCCATGCCTCGCTGGGTCGGCACTGTTTTGGCGGCACACGGAGAACCAACAGCATATTAGGCAGGTGGTCATAATGTTTTGGCTGATCGGTGTACATGCACATGTTCTACTTCTGGGAGTTGATGTTTAACCACATATAGTTTTTTTGTCAGTTATATGGTGATTTGATTGCTAGTTCGAGTAATCTTGCTGTTATTAGAAACACAAAATCCAGATAAATGTTCCAACTGACCTGCTTAAAGTTTAAGCTTTTAGAAACATTAAGGAGATTGAAAATTCTAATATTAAAGATGTTAAAATTGGGAGGAATAAAATGTTTATTATAATATAATTTAAATGATGGAGGCAGAAGGCTTTGGATGAGAACAGATCTTTGAAGGTGGCAGGGCAAATTAATGAGGTGGTTAGTTAAGTGCTTGGAATATTAGCCTTGCAAAGAGTCTCATTAAATAAAAAAAGTATCGGGCTAAATTTTTATAAATTGCTGTTTACACCTCAGTTGGAGCATTGATCTGGATTTTATGTTTGTAATAACAGCAAAACTATTAGGACTAACATTCAAATCACCATTCATTAAAACTGATATTGGCAATCCCCTTTATTTCTTCCATTTATTAGACATGAATATGAGATCAGAGAAACTGTGCCAAAGAAGTTTACAACACCAGTTATATCGCCAACAGCTTCAATATTGTGTCAATTTCTGGTCATCTTTGTGTAGGGGAAATGTGAGATGATGTAGAAGTACTTCTTAGCAAACTGTAACCTGGTCATCCTATTTTTGCGGCTAACCAGTGGTTTGCATCTTGCATTGTAACCTCTGTATTTCTGTTCATGAAGTCTTCTGTGGCTAGTGGTCATTGACAAATCCACACCTGACTCCTGAAGAGTGTTTCTGATCTGTTGGACAGGTGTTTGGGGATTTTTCTTTATTATAGAGAGAATTCTTCTGTCATCAGCTGTGGAGGACTTCCTTGGCCTGCCAGATCCTTTGCAAGCTCACCAGTGCTCTCTTTCTTCTTAATGATGTTCCAAACAGTTGATTTAAGGTTAAGCTTAAGGTTTGGCTGATGTCTCTAACAGTTTTATTCTTGTTTCTCAGTCTCATAATGGCTTCTTTGACTTTCATTGGCACAACTTTGGTCCTCGTGTTGATAAACAGCAATAAATGTTTCCAACGGTACTAGAAAGACTGGAGGAAAGACTAGGTGCTGAGAGCTCTGAGACCTGCATTAAGGAGGCAATTAAACACACCTGAGCAATTACAAACACCTGTGAAGCCGTGTGTCCCGAACATTATGGTGCCCTGACATGGGGGGGACTATGTATAAACACAGCTGTAATTTCTACATGGTGAAACCAAAATGTATAAAAATGGCCTTTAATAAAATCTGACAATGTGCCCTTTAACCACATGTGATTTCTTCTATTACAAATCTAAAATTGCGGAGTACAGAGGCAAATAAATAAATGATGAGTCTTTGTCCCAAACATTATGGAGGGCACTGTAGATCAGCTGTGATTGAATGGCGGAGTAGGCTTGATGGGCCAAATGGTCTAATTCTGCTCGTTGAACTTATGACTTCACTGCATTGTCATTGGAAATTTGTTTTCCCTTATCTAGACCCAAACTTAGGTGACATAATCATTAACTTCTGAGAAAATGTGGTCTGGCCTTGTCTTGATATCAGGAACACAAACTGTTACTTTGAGTTCTAAGACCATATATGGAAGCTTACGAGAAACATTGATTCATCATTCTTCCATTCCTTGTAGATTATAATTTCCTCTCGGAGTACAATATCTTGACGATTATTAAAACATCATGGAGTTAATATGTTTGTGTCGTGACTACCTGGTTCTGTGTAACTATTGGCTTACTAATTAACTCATAACAATCAACATGCTAATCATCCAAAACTCTGACCTGAACGCCTTAATGTTTGTTTGAAAAGTCTGTTGTATAAGATTGCCATTAAACTGAATGCGGATAGGACCACTGGAAGTTGGAAAGAGAGTATGGTGGAGGAAGGCAATGTCAAATTTCATTGGTCCCATTATCCTCCCGGCTTGTGTCTTATAGATGGTGAAGGGCCCTTGGGGTGTTAGGAGGTGAGGTCACTTGTTGCAGGGTACCAAGTTTTTGTCCTCTTGTATTCACGTGTTTGGTTCAGTTAAGTTTGTGGTCAAAGGTAATCTCCAGGATATTAATGAAGGGGGATCTGTGATGATGATCCATTTAATGTCAAAAGTGGATCGTTAGACTCTTGGTGGAGATGGTCATTGTCTTACAAACAAGAATAGGTCATTCGGTCCTTTGAGCCAGCACTGCCATTCAATATGATCATGGCTGATCATCCAGAATCAGTACCCTTTCCTGCTTTCTCCCCATATCCCTTGATTCCGTTAGCCCTAAGAGCTCCATCCAACTCGCTCTCTTGAATGCACCCAGTGAATTGTCCTCCATTTCCTTCTGTGGCAGAGAATTCCACAGATTCACAACTCTCTGAATGAAAATGTTTTTCATCATCTCAGTCCTAAATGGCCTACCCCTTATTCTTTAACTGTGACCCATGGTTCTGGACTCCCCCAACATCGGGAACATTTTTCCTGCATCTAGCCTGTCCAATCCCTTAAGAACGTTATATGTTTCTATAAGATCCCCTCTCATCTTTCGAAATTGCAGTGATCCATTCTTACATCATATGTCAGTCCTGCCATCCTGAAAATTAACCTGGTGAACCTACACTGCACTCGCTCAATAGCAAGAATGTCCTTCCTCAAACTAGGAGACCAAAACTGCACACAATACTAGGTGCAGTTTCATCAGTAGGACCTCCTTGCTCCTATACTCAAATCCTCTCGCAATGAAGCCCAACATGCCATTTGCTTTCATCACTGCCTGCTGTACCTGCATGCTTACCTTCAGTGACTGATGTACAAGGACACCCAGGTCTCGTTGCACCTTCACTTTTCCTAATCTGACACCATTCAGATTATAATCTGCCTTCTTATTCGTGCCACCAAAGTGGATAACCTCACATTTATCCACATTATACTACATCTGCCCACTCACCCAACCCATCCAAGTCACCCTGCAGCCTCACAACATCCACCTCGCACCTCATACTGCCACCCAGCTTTGTGTCATCCGCACAATTGGAGATGTTACATTTAATTTCTTTGTCCCAGTGGGGTCCCAGCACTGAGCCTTGTGGCACCCCACCAGTCACTGCCTGCCATTCTGAAAAGGACCTGTTAATTCCTACTCTTAGCTTCCTGTCTGCCGATCAGTTCTCTGTCCATGTCAATACCCTACCCCCAATACCATGTACACCCCCAATATTGCACACTAATCTCTAGGGTGGAACCTTGTCAAAGGCTTTTTGAAAGTTCAGATACACCACATCCACTGGCTCTCCCTTATCCATTCTACTTGTTACATCCTCATAAATTCTACAAGATTAGTCAAGCATGATTTCCCCTTCATAAATCCAAGTTGACTGATCGATCCTGGAACTGCCTTCCAAATGCACTGCTATTACATCTTTAAAATCGACTCAAGCATCTTCCCCACTACCGATGTCAGGCTAACTGGTCTATAATTCCCTGTTTTCTCTTTCCCTCCTTTCTTAAAGAGTGGAGTTACATTAACAACCCTCCAGTCCACAGGAACTGATCCAGAGTCTATAGAACATTGGAAAATGATCACCAATGCATCCCCGATTTCTGAGTACTCTTGGATGCAGACCATCAGGACCTGGGGATATATCTGCCTTCAGTTCCAACAGTTTACGCAACACCATTTCCTGACTAATGTGAATTTCCTTCAGTTCCTTCCTCATGCTAGATCCATAGTCCTCTAGTATTTCTGGGAGATTGTGTCTTCCTTAGTGAAGACAAAAACAAAGTACTTGCCATTTCTGGTCTGCCATTTCCTTGTTTTATAAATTCACCTTTTTCTGACTTGCACTGTTGTGGTAAGATTGTTACTTCCCATTTATCACCCCATGCCCAACATTCGCTACAGTGCATTCAGAAAATATTTAGACCCCTTCACTTTTTCCACATTTTGTTACGTTACAGCCTTATTTTAAAATGGATTAAATTATTTTTTTTATCATCAATCTACACACAATACCCCAGAATGAAGAAGGAAGAACAGGTGTTTAGAAATTTTTGCAAATGAATTTAAAAGAAATAACTGAAATATCACATTTACATAAGTATTCAGACCCTTTGCTATGACAATCAAAATTGAGCTTGGGTTCATCCTGTTTCCATTGATTATCCTTGAGATGTTTTTACAACTTGATTGGAGTCCACCAGTGGGAAATTAAATTGATTGGACAGGATTTGGAAAGGCACACACCTGTCTATATAAGGACCCACAGTTGACAGTGCATGTCAGAGCAAAAACTGAGCCATAAAGTCGAAGGAATTGTCCATAGACCTCCGAGACAGGATTGTGTCGAGACACAGATCTGGGGAAGGGTATAAAGCAATTTCTGCAGCATTGCTGGTCCCGAAGAGCACAGTGGCCTCCGAAATTCTTGAATGGAAGAACTTTGGAACCACCAGGACTCTTCATAGAGCTGAGGCCAAACTGAGCAATCGGGGGAGAAGGGCCTTGGTCAGGGAGGTGACCGAGAACCCGATGGTCACTCTGAGAGCTCCAGAGTTCCTCTGAAGATGGGAGAACTGTGGCGGTCCCTGGGGATCAGGCCACTCCTTGGGTCAGCCCCCTCGTCACTTGACGGACAGGCGTAAGGGGTTAAAAGCCAGCCTGTGGGGAGGCGTGGCTCATCCCTAGGTGGACTACGCTGTGAGCAGGAGCTCACAGCCTAATAAAGACCTTTATCTAAAACTGCCTGGCGTCCTGCCTTTTCTCTGGCCTCCGCCAGGCCACTACACTGGTGACCTCGACATTCATCACGCGTCGTGATGTCTCGCAGTAATGCGCAACCCGGTCCTGCCGACCTCGATGCCGTCTCCCTCAAACTCCCGACCCTGTGGACCGAAGAGCCTGAGGTCTGGTTCCAGCAGGCAGAGGCACAGTTTGCTGTGCGAGGCGTGACCGTGGTCGATCGCTTCACGCGGTGGCCGGAGGCCATTCCGCTGGCGGACACCTCGACGGCCACCTGCGCTCGGGGTGCCACTGGACATTACATCCGACCGGGGGCCGCAGTTCACTTCGGAACTGTGGTCGGCCATGGCACGCCTCTTGGGTGTCCGCCTACACCACACTACGGCGTACCATCCACAGTCGAACGGGTTGGTGGAACGCTTTCACCGCCAGCTGAAGGCTGCCCTGAAGGCTCGGCTCACGGACCCAGACTGGGTGGGCGCCCTGCAGTGGGTTTTGTTTGGGGTCCGCACCGCACCCAAAGAGGACTTGGCCTCCTCCTCCGACCAAGTTGGTGTACGGGGCCCCCTTGACGGTTCCCGGGGAGTTCATCCCACCGGCACAGGGTCGAGTGGAGCAGCCTTCGGACGCCCTGCAACGTCTTCAGCAGACGGTGGGCAGGCTGGCACCTGTGCCCACGTCGCGTCATGGCACCTTCCATCCACACGTCCCTGCCGCTCTGGAGGACTGCCAGTTTGTGTTCCTGCGCAGGGAAGCTCACCGATCACTTCTCCAGCGGCCGTACGAGGGCCCCTTCCGGGTCCTGCAACACGGCTCAGCCACATTCGTTCTGGACATGGGGGGTCGCAGCGAGACTGTTTCGGTCGCACGGCTGAAGCCGGCACACGTGGACATTGATCGGCCAGTGTCGGTTGCGCGGTCGCCCCCCCGTCCACGTTACCCCCGCCAGTGTCTGCTACGACCCCTCCACCTGTCGGTCGGTCACCGGTCCCTGCGCCGGTCGTGGTGCGCACCCGGGCTGGTCGCCTCGTGCGCCCTCCTGTCCGTTTTGTACCTCCGGTTCTTGGGGGGGGGGGGGGGGGGTCCTGTGGCGGTCCCTGGGGATCAGGCCACTCCTTGGGTTAGCCCCCTCGTCACTTGACGGATAGGCGTAAGGGGTTAAAAGCCAGCCCGTGGGGAGGCGTGGCTCATCCCTAGGTGGACTACGCTGTGAAAGTAAAAGGCACATGACAGCCCGCTTGGGGTTTGCCAAAAGGCACCTAAAGGACTCTCAGACCATGAGAAACAAGATTCTCTGGTCTGATGAAACCAAGTTTGAACTCTTTGGCCTGAATGCCAAGCGTCACTGCTCATTACCTGGCGAATACCATACCTACGGTGACGCATGGTAGTGGCAGCATCATGCTGTGGGGATATTTTTCAGCGGCAGGAACTGGGAGACTAATCAGGATCGAGCGAAAGATGAACGGAGCAAAGTACAGAGAGATCCTTGATGAAAAACTGCTCCAGAGCATTCTGGACCTCAGTCTAGGGCGGAGGTTCACCTTCCAACAGAACAACGACCCTAAGCACACAGCCAAGACAATGCAGGAGTGGTTTCGTGACAAGTCTGAATGACCTTGAGTGGCCCAGCCAGAGCCCGGACTTGAACGCGATCAAACATCTCTGGAGGCACCTGAAAACAGCTGTGCATCGACTCTCCCCATCCAACCTGAGCTTGAGAGGATCTGCAGAGAAGAATGGGAGAAATTACACAAATACAGGTGTGCCAAGCATGTAGCGTCATACCCAAGAAGACTTGAGGCTGTAATTGCTGCCAAAGGTGCCTCAACAAAGTACTGTAAAGGGTCTGAATACTTATGTAAATGTGATATTTCAGTTATTTCTTTTTAATTACTTTGCAAAAATTTCTAAACACCTGTTCTCACTTTTTTATTGTGTAGTATTGTGTGTAGATTGATGATAAAAAAAAGAATTTAATCCATTTAAAAATAAGGCTGGAACGTAACAAAATGTGGAAAAAGTGAAGGGGTCTGAATACTTTCTGAATGCACTGTAGGTCTTGCTGCACTTGTGTATGGACTGATCACGTGTTGAGGGATTGTGAATAGAACTTAACGTCAGTGAGCACTCGCTCTTCTTTCTTCAAGTCGACTATTGTCATATGAGGTACAGGTACAATGAAAACCTTGTTTGCATCAGCATCATTGTAACAGGTACTCAGACAATAGACAAAACCATAAATTATAGGATTGATTTTGTTTTTATCAGTCATTTAAAAGATAGATTGTTAGTGTACTTGAGCTTGTGGAGGATTGTAGGTCGTACTTTCTTTGCTATTAGATTTTTGTGAGCCCCTCACAATCTGATATAAAAGAAGGAATCTATGGGAGTAAGTAACCAAATTTTGATCTTTTATCGGAGAAGAATTATTATGATTTAATGTGATCATGGGGAGAAATCAGCTCCTCTACCCTCCTTCAATAATAATCTCTCATCTGATAATAGATCTGTCTTTATGGTAGATCTTGATTGTTCTGATGGGATTTAAAATATTCATTACTTTTTTTGTTTTTGCTATAATTTTGACTGGTCTTTTTCTATTTGCAAATAGGTATGTTTACAGTTTTAAAATTCCTTTTGTAAATTATTTTAATGTTATTAGTAATAAAATAATTGGTCACATCTGCTGTCAGGTACCACTAAAGAAAAGTTACAAAGATCTGCCTGAATGCTTCCATCTTTTGCCTAATGTCTAGTTGCTCATTATGTAGAGGTGATAGCTATTAAGGCCTGCCCAAAAATCAACTTATTGTTCAAGATGATGGTAAGCTGTCCCCTTTTGGAGGTTGTGAACCAAAGTTATTTTTGGATGTCAAGTCACATAGTTTGAAAGCAACAAACATGTCAAACCATTGGCAATCCCATACTTCATAAGTGTGCCACCCCATAGCAAAATTGTTTCCTGGAAAAGGAAGTAGAATGTATTGATGCTAAAGTTTTTGCTTCATCCCTGAGCTTTCACTCAATGAAACAGTCATCTATCTAAGAGGTGCTGGACTGGAGCTGTTCGTAGCTGGTTGAAAGTGAATCAAGACTTTGGGAGAAGTCTACTGGTATTGAACTATTGCAGGTGCCTCTATCCAGAACTGCATTGGCTGGTGTAACCACTGCACAACTCTTGTGTTGGTTGTTTTGTCTTCACACTGAGGACACCCCACATCTTTTCACATTATCTTATATGCTGCTAAATGAGATAGATTGCGATGTAACCCAGCATCTTAAATCTGGACCTATATGAGGTGTAACAAGCTATCAGCAGTGACGCGAATGTATTTCATTGCAATTCATTGTCCAGTATATCACACATTCAACCACAAAAGAGCAACCTATGCTGGATTGGTAAAACAACCATGTGTGAAACACACTTGATGTCCTTGAAAATCAGTTACCATCCTGGTAAAGCACAGGAATTTATGCATACTAAACCTGTGAAAGCAGCACGGTGTATACAGAGCCAATGATTCATTGGATTAGATTAAAGTTTTGCAGACCAGGCATGAAGACTGATGGTAACTGAACAGCCAAATCGAAGAAGTGGTTTCATGTATATATTATTAATGATATGAATAAGTGTCTGTACCATCTTCAGGCAATAGATAATTCGTTTCATTCTCTCATTGAAGCTAATTAATCAGAACTGCAAGTCTTCAGCCAATTTATTCACTTAATGAGATCACAAGAAACAGCATTTTTTAAGTAAATTTGAAATTAAGATGTTTTACAATACTCTGAAAATACGTACAAAATAATACCATTTCATGCTGCCAATGTGAAGAGGTTATTCTTTAGCAATATTCTATTATATTTCTGTGGCAGAAATTGTATCTGGCCCATTGTAGCAAACTTATTAGACACAAGTCTTTACAAGTGGATAAGTTTTGGCAAATACTGTATAACAAATAGTTTATTTGTAATACCTTTTTCCTTTGCAGATATAATGGTTCTCTTCCAAATGGAGACAGGGGACGCAGGAAAAGCAGATTTGCGCTTTTCAAACGATCCAAACCTAATGGAGTCAAGCCCAGTACAGTGCATGTTATTTCCACTCCCCAAGCTTCCAAGGTATGTGGTCAGGTAGATTGGTTGGAATATAGTCACGTAAAACTATTGGTAGCAGGCTACATTTTGATTATCAACCAAATTTCTTCTCCCTTAATTGTATTTTCTTCTGCTATCTTAAACATTTCTCAGACATTTTAAGTTATTGGCCTAGAAATTGATTTGTGATGCATCATGAATACTTAATCATTTAATTTTTGATGTTTTGAAATGTTAGTCATGGAAACATGATTATTCTGTGTGCTTTGGAAACAGTAACCAGGAATCTTTTAAGAAGATGAGTTAATGTTTTCAGATCCTGTCATCCAAGAATATGCAGGATGCCACGTTCTTACCTCTAGTTCTTTGACAGTCTGGTTATAGAAACATGTTGCAAATGTAAAAATACCAATAAAGATCTCAGTCTTGGGAATATTAACCCTGAATATCTGGTTAAATGTTCAATGAGATTTAAGGATAGAAAAATAAATTGATGAATGATAGAGCAGAAGATAGAGCGAAGTACTTAAATTACTTAAATGAGGGGATGTAAAAGTGGATATCTCTTCGCTATAGATATCTGGGTCTGTTACACTAGTAACAGAGCAAGTAAGCTAACTGTTAGCACAGATTTTGTGCTATTAAATGGTGCCTGCTGGTGGTGAAATAATTCTGTATTACTTGCTTGCCTTTTTAAAATAATTAAAGTCACATAAATTGTGACTTGGCTTTTGTTCATCATCAAAAAAGTATTGATGTGTATTGTAGGTTGGATTGGATAATACGACAGTACTAAACATTTAAATTCCAGAGCTTCTCGGTATAAATCTGTGGCAAACAAATTGATTCTCCCTTGCTCATTGATTGTATTTCTAAATTTAGAAGTAGGGATATGTCCATACAATCTTAAACTATTCTGACATCATGGCTAATCAGTATCCCTCCTGCGTTGACTCCACAGCCTTTGATACCTTTGGCTAGCAAAAATGCTTTGACTTGCCTCTGATTTTAAGATTATCTTTCCATATCCCAGTTTCTCCTACCAGTAGAAAAAGCTCTTCTCTTTTCTGCCTTATTTATTTAAGGATTCTGAAAGTTTCAATCAAGTTACCCCTTTATCGAAGATAGACACAAAAAGCTGGAGTAACTCAGCGGGACAGGTAGCATCTCTGGAGAGAAGGAATGGGTGACGTTTCGGGTCGAGACCCTTCTTCAGACCCTTCTCCGTTATTGACTTGATTGTATAACTAGTTTATTTAGTCATTCTTCATAATTTAATCCTTGGAGCCTTGGTAAATTTCTGGCAAATCTGCATTGCACCTCCTCTTGGGCATTGTTCTTGGAGTTTTACTAAATCATGTCATATGATATGAAATAGGAGCAGGAGTAGGTTATTCACGTCCCCGAACCTGGTCTACAATTTAATGTAAGTATGGCTGCTTTGATCATAACCTCAAACCCCTGTTTCTTTTTTAACCGTAGCAACTTTTTACGTCCTTGTTAAAATGTGTCCATCTACCATACAATTATGCAAAGACTTTTTGGGGAAGTTTCAAAATCTCATGACACTGAGAAATTTATTTTGCCTGAAATGAGTGATCCATTTAAATAGACCAACCTTGCCCCCTCCAGTTCTCGATTCTGCCACAAGAGGAAACAGTCCCTCCACACACACCTTCTCAAGACTCTCTGGAATCTTCAATAGTCAAATTATTTGTCACATACACATAAATGCGCAGTGAAATGAAAAATTACCCACAGTCCAACAATAAGACCAATAAAAATAACCAATAAAAATAAGCAATAACACACACAATCACAACCAACATAAAACAAAAATAAAGAAACATCCATCACAGTGAGTCACTGTGATGGAAGGCCAGAATGTCTTTTCTTTTCCCCTGCCGTCTTCTCCCGCGGCCAGGCTGTTGAACTTGCCACGTCGGGGCGGTCGTGGCTCCCGACATTGAAGCCCCCGCTGGGCAAAGAAAATCCCGCGGCCTATTTCAGGCTGTGCCGGACGGTGAAAGGTTCAATACATTCCAATCAAGTTCTATCTCTTTTAAATGTCTGCAGATGGATGTCTAATTTGTCCAATGCAAGACAACTATCGAATTATGGATATTAGCATAGTAAACTTTTCTATAAACATTTTCAAACATATTTCCATCCTTGCTTAAATAAGGAGAGCAATACTGTGCAAATTTCTTCATTGTGGTAGCACCAATATTCAAAATAACTGAAGTGCAACCCAATTTTGTGTTCAATTCGGCTAGCCAAATGGTAAACGGTAGTGTTGGTATAACTCGGGGTCTGAAGAATGGTCCTGACCAGAAATTTCACATTCTCCAGAGATGCTACCTGACCTGCTGAGTCACTCCAGCACTTTGTGTCGTTTGTGAACCAGCCTCTGAAATTCCTTGTTTCTAGCAAAATGGTAACAGGGTCTTATCTTTCCTAATTACTCTCTACATGTGTATTTTGTGAACCATACACTAGGGCACCCAGATCCCATTGTATTTAAAAGAGTTCTGCAGCTTTTCAACATTTAAATAATAAGCTTTTTATTTTTCCTGACAAAATGGACAAATTCACATTTTTCACATCTTACCAAATTTGCCAGATCTTATTTTAATCAAACCATGAATGTGTGGTTTCATGAAAGGCAAATCTGACATTTTGGCTTGAGTCCTTTGAGGATGTAACAAGTAGAGTAGATGGAGGGGAATCTGTAGATGTGGTATATTTCCAAAAGGTGATTTGACAAGGTGCCACATAAAAGGCTGCCGCACATGTTAAGAGATCATGGTATTAAATCAATTGTATTAGCATTGATTGAAAATTGGTATCAAAGAAAACACCGAGTGTCAGAATTAATAGGGTTTTTTTCAAGTTGGGAGAATGTAACTAGTCGAGTACCCCAGGGATCAGTTCTTGGTCTTCTGTTATTTGCTATTTATTTTAATAACCAGGAGGAGGGGGCAGAAGGGAAGGTATTCAAGTTTGCTGATGGCACAAAAATAGGTGGAAGATCAAGTTGTAATGAGGATATTGTGACTCTGCAAAAGAATATAGATAAATTGAGTGGGTGGATGAAAACCTGGCAAATGGAGTTTAATGTGGGAAAGTTCTGACGACAGTTCTGTATTTCTATAATGCAGTCTCTTTCAAAAAATCCAAGTTGTTCCCAAATTATGGCAGGGTTCTCCTATGAACTGCTTGTAACCCAAACAGTTTGGAAGTCGGAAATGCTGTTGCAAACCAAATTCCCACATGACAAGTTCACCATCATGACTACCACCAATTCCAAGCCATTGATTTTATTGAAGGATCCATTTAAAAAAAAGACTAGATATTCCATCTTAGTAAATTAGTCCAATTGTATCTCTGTAGTCATATGTAGTAACTTGCACAATAGGCATCTATTACAGCTGCTTTTCTCAAGTAATGAGCTGGGATGTCAGCTACACTTTTTTTTGTACTGCAAACTTTCTGTAAATTTGCATTATTGGTCAATTTACTGTCAACATTGGCTTGTTAAAACACATGCTCCTTAATTTATTACTTCAGAGTTATGTTCAAAGCATTTTCAGCTCATTTGCATGATTTCTAAAATGCTTCAGGGAAAGAACATTTTTTTCTGAGTATTGTTTGAACAAGTAAAGAACAGAATCTTTTTTTAAAAATTTACCATGTTATTATTGTTGTAAGATGTACAGATTTAATCTATGTGGATTATAGGGCACTTTGTTGAAATTTTGGATTTAATGGAATTTATATATTAGGTTTGCAATGCTAAGTATATGTAGTTATTTTCCAATTGCTTTGGAATTGATAATTGATTTTTAAAAATGTTAAAGCTATCAAAATATTAATTTTCATAAATATATCAGTAAGACTTCTGTCGCTGTTCCAGAAAGAACGTATACATTTAAGTGCATTAAAACTATTTTACAAAAGTAAAATATGCCCAGATAGTAATGAAGCTTTAATCTAAAAAAAGCCATGTAGATCAGAGTTATGACATTTTGTTTTCAAATATTTAGCAGCTGTGCAGAATCGTGTACGATTAGCTTGGGAAAAGAGTACCTGTTATTAAACTAGGACTGGTGTATTGATGCTAGCCGTTGCTGTTTCCCTTAGGGACATTCAGCAAGCTTTGTTTTGAGGTGGGTATTTAAATACAAAACAGGCACGTTTCATGCTCATAAAGGACTCTCGGCGAATGATTTAAAATAGAAGAAAATTTGAACTAGTTTGGAAGTTTATTATGCACTACATTCTTATCCCGGTGACAAATTTGACAACAAATTACCTAGATCTGTAGCTGCAAACTGATTTTGCAGGATTACATGTGATTATGTTGGATTGTTAAAAAGTATTAGATATTAAAAATATAGTTGCTGTAGTGCATTTTAAGGGGCTGATTATTTCACATTTCTGGCTGGTGTTAAAAAAGGATGAGATCTGAAACAAGTTTCAGTTGTAGTTTTCGGCAGCTTAGCTTCAAATATTTCTCCGCAGTTTTATTTTTCTCCTCAATTATTCTTCACTGATTTAACTCTTCTAAGGAAAATTAAAATATTATTGTATTTAGATTTCTGTTTCATCACTGAGCATTACTATACAATCAAGGCAATCCAATTTTAGCAAAGGGGTAACAGTCATGCCATTGGAAAGAGTGGTTTTGGTTCATCTATCCAACATCAATCCACCTCTTGTTGAAAGAAGCAGCCTCCTTAGTGGCCAGATAGCTTAATGGCTGAAGGAGCTAATTAACTCTCTTTTTCTGGTTCTATCTCATGCAAATGCTTTAAACTGTTGGGAACAGACTTAAGACTTACAAAAATCAACATTAAATCAAAAGGAGAAAAACATTTCCAATGTTGGCCTGTTCCTGAAAAATGACACAAAAAATGAAGCCCTACACTGTGCGTAGCTTCAACAACTTTGAAGTTCAATGCCATCAAGTGGTGTGTAAGTTACAGTATGGTGCTTTTGCACTGGAGGTTGTAGTCAATCCTGCCTTTACAAAATGATAGACCTATTCCATTGAACAAAAAAAAGTGATTTGGCTTAAAAAATGTTATGGCTGTGGCTTTTTTCAAGCTTGCCTGCATGATAGCTTTAAAGCACAGTGGACGGCATCATTTCAGGTCACCACGCATCAAGAATATGGTAGCAGTGGAGAGAATGCACCAGAATGTTGCCTGGAATGGAGGTTTCAGTTATAAGAGATTGGACAGACTGTGTTTATTCACACAGGAATGTAACAGGCTGAGAGTGATCTAATAGAGGGTTTTTTAAATGATGAGGGCCATAGATTTAACTATCCGAGGCAAGGAGTCTGAAACTACAGGGTGCAGGTTTAAGGTGAGAGGGAAGAAATTTAAAGGAGATCTGAGGGGCAGGTTTTTCACAGTTGGATGACGATATCTGAAATAAGCTACCAGAGGAGGTAAAGGAGGCAGATACAGTTATTTTGTTTAAAAGGGCTTTAGACAGGTAGGAAAGACAAAGATATGGGCCTAATGGAGTTACCATGGATAGGCATTGGAGTCAGCAAGGATGAGTTGGACAGGAAAGGCCTGTTTCGACGTTGTAACTTTCCATGATTCTATCAATATGTTGGGGTTGTTGCAGGAGATTGAACAGGCTCTGGACTCTTATTTGGAAAAATGGTCTAGTTCTAACAAGAATAAAGACTGTTGGTTAAAATATTTCAAACGCAGGAATTTTAAGATATGGGTACAGACCTCGCCAACATCAAAGGTTTCCAAAGGAGGCACTTCCTCAAAAAGGCAGCCAGCATTATCTCGTCATACACAAATTTCACTCCTGCCATCGGGAAGAAGATATAGGAGTCTAAAAAACTGTGACCTCCAGGTTCAGGAACAGCTTCTTCCCAACAATCATCAGGCTATTGAATACTACAAATTCCAATTAAACTTCGAACTATGAACTGTCTTGGTTGCACGAGGTTATTTTGGGTTTTTGTTTTGTTTTGCACTAATCTTTGTTTATCATGTTATCTATTGAGCACTGTATTTACAGACATGTCATGCTGCTACAAGTAAGAATTTCATTGTTCCATTTCAGTACATATGACAATTAAACACTTGACTCTTGTGCTATATTTTCCTCTCACATCTCAAAGACATGCAATATGTCAGGTTAACTGCCATCATAAATTACCCCTGGTGAGTAGCAACATCGAGGGAAAGCTGAGGGGAATGCGGGGTGAATATGTTACAAGGAAAATTAGTGGGGAATAGGATTGCTTAACTTGGTTCTTGGGTTCTCAAGATGAACTTCTGGTGCCTTAACTGATATAGGAGATTCCTGCAGTACTTTCTGAAAGTCATTGTCTACTTTGTACAGCATGCAGCGGATGACAACAACCTTGCTATTTGATTATCCTGCTGAATGAGTTTCAACATAGGAACTGAAATTCGGGCTGATTCTGACCTCTCTTTTGTTATGATTTAACTAAATATAGAGAAAGATTGGCATGAAAAATAATCTAGACTCAAATCTGCAGAAAATTAATGAATCTTTTGAAAAATTAAAAAAAAACCTTTCAAACTCAAAAGGTCATGACATTGCAATAGCAGAGATAAATTCCTGGGATAAAACCACCATCTAAATTTCTCCCAACAGTGAAAGCTAACTCTTTTAAATTGTCGAGGAAATCTCTGAAGGATCTTTGATCTACTCTGAAAGGAGCATGACCACTAAATATACAAATATAGTAAGGAGTTTCATATCATGTGACCTTGATCAAGTTGTAGACCATATACCATATAATACTGTGGCCTTCAACTGGAGGAGGAACCAACAAAAAAAGAGCATCTTCAGACACTGAAGGGCCTCTCTGGGCATGCTACCAGGACTCTAGGCGTCGAAGTTTGTGTGCATATGCACAAAATCCTGACACTGCGAATAACTCCCAGATATCCAGGCCACAAATCGGTGAAACTTCAAACTGTACACTTAATTGCCAAATTTAAATTTTATAATGCATTTTGAAATAATATTTCAATACAGAAACACATTTATACATGAATCAATATGCAAAAATTTCAGACACTTGCAAACATCATAATTAATGGATTTGCATTTTTTAAATGGTAAATACGACATTGTAATTTTTAAGAAACCACTCAAAAATCCCATGTACCAAAAAACATCCCAATATTTACATTTTGATTCCAGTCTGTTCTATTAACATTTTGTTTCCTTGCATCTTTTAGAACTGAGTAGAACAATTCAACTATGACCCTAGCAAGGTTCGGTACCTGTTTGACATAACTATGCTTTCAGGTCCACCCTTGTAGGTTTAAGCCACAATCTTTTTATTGTTTTCTTTAATGACATTAATCTGAGGCTAATTTTAGTGATTCGTGTAATTGTATCTTTAGATCTATTTTGCTTCTCATGGGCTACTCATTCGCTCATCCTTTCAAAAATATTATTTTCATTTTCTCCTTGCCTTTTTTGCTACATTTGCTTTTCTCAGTTACTACTGATTTGTACCTTTCCAGTTCCATCTTGGTAATCCCCTTGTTCTGATAACAGTAACACTAACAAAGGGAAATAAATCCTATTCAGTACATTAGAATTAGACCAGGATCCTTGTTTCTAAAGGGAATTGAATATTTGAAAAGAAAACATTTGCAAGTCTTGGGGAAAGAGTGGGGAAATAGCAGCCAATTGAGTTGTTTTTCACAGAGCTGACACAGACAGACTGGATTGAATGGCTTTTGTTGCTGCATGATTCAGTTTCATGTTGAGTGAGATACATTGTGATGTGGCAATTGTTCACAAATTTTTATTCTTCCATTCTAATCTATTTTGGTATTATCTTTAGATAGTCTTTTCTAAACTTAAGACTTTCAAATTGATTCAAAAGTTAGTAATAGTAGTGTATTTTAATGTGAAGTATATTTGCCATAAAATGTACATAACTTTGTATGTAACCAAATCTTAACCACTGCTATGGATCTCATTTTAACAGTTGTCTCCTTGCATATCTTTGATTATATATACTCCTTTTTAACAGGAAAGCTATATATTCACAGCATGCATGAAATTGAAGTGTCCTGGCTCAGTGCCTTCTAGTGATTTTTTTTGTTTGCCATATTATACTGAAAAAAGAATATTGAAGATCTCAGGACAGTTTAGAATCTAGAAGGTGGTGCTTGTGGGATTTTTCTTAAGAGAATAACTTTTTATGCACCTGCAGTTTTTTGATGATATTTGAAATGTTGATTGGGAATATTGCTCCTTTAGTATCAAGCATACTTACTGAATGCTTCTGAAGAAGGGTCCCAAACCAAAACGCCCTTTTTCTTTTCTCCAGAGATGCTGTCTGACCCGCTGAGTTATTCCGACATTTGTGTCTATATTTACTGCTCTCTCTGACCCAGGACCTCTTAATGTTTGTTGCTGGTGCGTTGACACTAGCCAAAGAGGCAACACATGCAAATTCACTGATGTTGATGCTAGAGTGTACGTGAATAATCTCAGTGGACTATTTTACTGATTTAAAATTAAATTGATCTGTCATATTAAATTGATAATATCCGAAGAGTGCAAACTGTTGTGTGAATTCCCACCTCATTAGAATTCTCGTGTTGCTTGCCAGTGGATAATTTACTTGACTGGAGTCCCTTGCTGGTTGAGGGAAATGATTTGCTGCTTTATTATGCATGCAGCTATTGTAACATTTGAAACAGATGTGTATCTCCCCTACTCCACAACTCCCCAGGTAGGAAGGAAATTTGTAGTAAAACTCTTCATTGATCCTTCTTATACTTCTCAAATAAAATGACTGCAGAGGTTGTTATCAATCATACTGCAAAACAATGTTATAAATCTTTTGGGTTGTACCTACCTGTTACGTACCAAAATTTCAAATGTACGAGCACTGGGTAAATCAAGTCTTTAACAAGATGTAATTAAAACTAATACGTGTATCAGTCCCCAATGTGACTCCTGGACAATTTGGATAAATTGAAATAATTGTGTTTGAAATTCACAGAAGCAGATGCAACTCAGTACTTTGACTTTAAAGTTACATCCCTTTTTACTGCTAGTTGCTCAGACTGTACTCATTAATGTGAGGCTTTGTAGGCTTCCCTGAACCTGAGTACATCAGTTGCATGTCATGCTGATACCAAGCGGATGCACATTTTTCTATAGGGCATCAATTCTTCAAGGCCTCATTTATGCTATGCAGAGGTTCTCCACTGCCGTGACCGTAGCACTTTCCTAACACACAACAACTTTCCTAACAATTGTGGGGAGAAAGAATAGAACAAAGATAGAGGCAATATAGTTGATTGTCAGAGATTTGAAACTATCTGATACTTATATAAGAGCGACCCAAGACACTTGTGGGTTATCAGAGCTGAGGGGTGGGCAGGGATGTATATATGTTGAAGTGGAACTTTTTGGAATCTTATCTCATAGAATCTAATGGGTGTGACTGCCTCCATGAACATAGAATCCAGGTAAATCTCACCGTACCCGATATGCCACAGTGTCTGAAGCTAAGATTCCAGGTCATCAATTTTGAGTCTGGATTTTTTGAGCATCCAGTACTGGCTGCAGATGTGGTCACGGGGAACCACAATGGGGTCCACCAGCTCCCACCTTGTGCAGCTACAGCACATCACGTGATTTTGCATCGTTAGTTTTTATAGATATAGCGCCCTTCGGCCCACCAGGCCCGCGCGGACCAGCGATCCCTACAAGTTAACACTATCCTACACGCACTAGGGACAATTTTTACATTTACCAAGCCAATTAACCTGCAAACCTGTACATCTTTGGAGGAAACCGAAGATCTTGGGGAGAAAAACCCACGCAGGTCACGAGGAGAACGTACAAACACCATACAGACAGCACCCGTGGTCGGGATCGAACCTGGGTCTCCAGTGATGCAAGCGCTGTAAAGCAGCAACTCTACCACTGCGCCACCGCGCCGCCCTCTATTTATTCCCAACAACTTTCTAAACTCCTCGCTGCTGATTTTGCTCCACCTCCTGGGCTTGAAACTAGCTCAGCCCTCCTTTTTTCTGCCCTTCTCGCCAGTCTTTTGAGACAAAGCCTCAGTTTTGCACTTGGCCTTAACAAAGCATTTATCCTCAACACAACCTCTCTACCAACACAGTCACTCCCAACAAGCCGTTCCGTGAAATCTTCCTTTCCTTTTCGTGGCTGCTGGGTCCCTGCCTCAGCCAATCAAATGCTTATTTCTTTAACTGTCCCGCCTATTCAATCCAAATGGCTGCTCACCCTCTCTCTGCTCAACCTTTAAACAAAAGAAACGAGTAAAACCAAGTAAAGCTTTTGTGTAAAGTGAATGTAATGGAAAAATACAGTGCAGTTTAGGGATTTTAGATCTGTATAGGTTTAAAAACTCTATCCTCCTTGGCCAGCAGTATTTGAACATATAAATGGCTTTCGAAAAATTATGGGAGTTTTTTTAATACATTTGCAGCACATTTTAGTAAACATGCTTTGCCCTATTTATTTTGCAACTCATGCCATATAAATGTGTTTAGCTTTTGATCATGATATGGATTTACAAATATAATGTTTATGGAAGTTTACTGCTGTTACAACACCCACCCTACTGTAAGTCAGTGGTAAGTTCAATGAACATTATTTTTGTTATTTACGTACTATTTTACAGGTAGTCAACTGTAAAGGGCAACATAGCATCTCATATACATTATCCAGAAATCAGACTGTGGTGGTAGAGTATACCCATGACAAAGATACGGACATGTTCCAGGTGAGTTTTATTACATAATGTTGTAAAATAATCTAAAAGCTTACTAGATTCGGAAAAACAAAATCGATGCAGATTTTATGTTGCAATCCAACAGTGAGCAAGTCCTTCTTAGTCTATTTTGGTGAATTCCTCTGGACTTCTGCTGATGTGCAAGAGATTCCTTTGTAGAAGCACTCAATTTCATGCATCTTTCAAATGCGCAAGTTAGTCTTTCAACTCCTCTATCAAATAAAGTATGAAAAATAGCAATTTTTCATACTTTATCAATTGTAAATCTGGTATGATGAAACTGCCCCACATTGGCCCAATTGGCATCACTACAGCACGTCTGCTTATGCGGATAGTATGTTTCAGGAGTAGTCTCTCCGGTTAAGCTTCTGACTGAAAGGCTGACCACTAGGTAAACCAGGAGGACCAACCAGGTAATGAAGGAGTTCAGAATGTATTACATTTTCTAGTGATTGTTCACTTCTCACTATTAGAGAAGGTAATGATTCAAAGAAGCCCTTGGCAGCTTGGATGTCAAACGTTTAATTGGATGTAGATTGGGGGGGAAAAATCTTCAGGGTAAGGCGATTCAATATAAATTCAATATAATTCGATATATAGGAGTCCACACCTGGAACAGCGGATACAGTAGATGAAGTTGGAGGAGGTGCAAGCGATCCTGTGCCGCAGGATTGCAACCACTTGCGATGCAACATCTGTCCCTATACCTCCTCCCTAGACTCTGTCCAAGGACCCTGACAGTCCATTCAGGTGAGGCAGATGTTCACTTGCACCTCCTCCAACCTCATCTACTGTATCCACTGTTCCAGGTGCAGACTCCTATATATCGGCGATACCAAGCGAAGGCTTGGTGATCGTTTCGCTGAACACCTCTGCTCTGCCTGCCTAGACCGACGTGATCTCCTGGTTGCTAAACACTTTAACTCCCCCTCCCATTCCCATACTGACCTTTGTGTTCTGGGCCTCCTCCACTCTCAGAGTGAGGCCCAAATCAAATTGGAGGAACAACACCTCATATTTTGTTTGGCTGTTTGCAATCCAGCGGTATGAATATTAACTTCAGGTAACCCTTGCTTTCCCTCTCTCCATCCCCACTCCGCCATCCCAGTTCTGCGATTGACTGTCCTCCGATGCCCCGTTGTCACCCTCCCCCTCAGCTAATAATGATCTGTTCTACTTTTTCCCTTTAACTTTGTCCCCTTTGATCTTTCATTTTCACACCCTACTCTTCCATATCTCCACGTCTCCCTCTACCCTACTCTCAGTCTGTAGAAGGGTCTGGACTCGAAACATCACCCATTCCTTCCATCCAGAAATACTGCCTGTCCTGCTGAGTTACTCCAGTGTTTTCTGTCTAAAAACCACTGGAGGTTGTGATCTATATCAGTGACAATAACATTGGTAGATGAAAAGATTGAAAACCTACAAACAGATTAAAGAAGTAATATTAAAAAGGAGGATGTTAAGTTACTTGCTGTTGGTGCCAAACGTTGGTAGTACAGAAATATGAAGTGATGGTATAAACATAGAAGGCATTACGATTGTTTTCTATGGAATGAGTGCTGAGAGGAGATTTCATTGAGGTATATGGAATCATTAAGACTAGATGGTGAGCATGAAGGACCTGTTTTCCTTAGCCAAGAGGTTCTGCATTTGGATATATAGAATAAAGTTCATTGTTGAAAGAATTAGATGAAAGTTGGTGAAAAGTGCTTTCGTCCTAGAATAGTGGGAATCTGGAAACAACGGACTGAAAGGAGGCGGGAGAGTTTTGTCACCTTAGAATGGAACTGGATGAGTCTTTGAAGAGTTGTAACTTGCCGGGATGTAGGAATAACTTGAATAATTTAATTTTGGCTATCATGGGCATGATGGACTGAAAGACCTCATGTTTTATAAATGTTTGTGATTTAAGGATAACCATCAATAATCAAAATAAATTACAATTATTGTAATGAGAAATTGTTGGATATCATTTATATAACGTTTGAGAAAATGTGACAACTTAACAGCCAATATTAATTGAAGAAAATTACAGAGCAAAAATTTACTCAAGTTTTTAATTATAACCTTGTAGATCTGAGATGCCATCTAGATAAGAGATTTTAAACTGTAAATTTTAATGATCTGTTTAATGTTACCTGACTGGTATTTATAAATATTTTTTCAATTCTAATAAATACTAATTTTAAATTGAAAACAATTATTTATATTTTGAAAATAGTTGTGCATTTGTAGCACTGGTCTACTCTGCTATGATTTGCAATGCCATAATTATGTTATGTGTATTTGTTTTTTTCATAGATTGGAAGGTCTACAGAGAACCCCATTGACTTTGTGGTTACAGATACTGTTTCTGGTAGCCAGAGTAATGATGAGACACAAATCACTCAAAGCACCATCTCCAGATTTGCATGTAGAATAGTTTGTGATAGAAACGCACCATATACTGCGAGGATTTATGCTGCAGGGTTCGATTCATCGAAAAACATATTTCTTGGCGTAAGTACATATCGTGCAGGATTTGATAAATCTAAAAGCAGGTTTTTTTTAGCATGTTCAGTGTGGGTAAATAGTTTGGTAGTGTAAATATTATTTTATCTTGTTAACTAGTTAAAAACAAAATGGCCCTATTTTCTTCAGTGGAACTCTCCACTCAGGTTTGCTGCTCACTATTCTGCCAAACCTGCCATCCTCTGATTTTAAAATTGAACTCGCTTACTCAAGTTGTCCTGGAGATGAGTGATGAATCTTGGATTGGAACAAATTAATCAGATGGTGTGGGTGGGCCAAAGCAGCTCTGCCAGCATTCTCTGGAAGCCTTTGAAAGACATAACAGTACACTGGTTAGGCAGATATAAAACCAATAAATAAAATTCAAATCTGAGAAGTGTGAGGCAAAGCTTTGTTGAGGGCAAGCAAGGTGAAGGACTGCATGATAAATAACCGGATATTGAATAGTGAAGAATCTTGGAATATGCACCTACATATCCTTGAAGGTAGTGGATCAGGTCATTGACATTAAGGTACATTCAAAATCAATTAATAAACACTTTAAGCAACACAGTTTTAAAAATTACCATCCTTCAATCAACTAAAATCTCTGGAGCGCTGTTAAATAATTACAAATTTCAAAACAAAGAAACATTAATTAATATGAATTTAGCTTTCCCTATTGTTTCCATTTTCGTTCATCCCTACAACTAAGCTGTATAATCTGATGCATTTAATAATTTAAGAAGGGTCCTGACCCTGACCCCAAATATCATATGTCCATTCCCTTCACATAAGCTGTTTGATCTGCTAAGGATTTCACACCTAGCACAGGATCTGAGAGTAGATCAACTAGTGTAAGTGTTGAGGAAACTCGGCAAGTTACTGTTCTACCATTGTCGTCCGGTAGCAGAGTATTCGTGAAAAACTGTTCATGACAGGTTTTCGACATCTATTCTCCTCTGTGACTTCCAAAACTTATTGGCTCTGAATGTTAAGAATTGTTAAGTTTTGAAAAGAATTGTAAGTTTTGAAAATGTCCTTAGGTTTCAGTTTTATTTTCATGTGCATCACAATGAAGTAAACTTTTCCATTAAATACCTGAAAACCTATCCAAACAGCGAGTATTATTTAATTTCCTTTAAATGCTTCTTATGTGTAAATTGGCAGTTTTTATAAGCATTATTATTTTCCATCATAGTCCTACTTTGTGGTAGTACACATTCTATGGTGTTAACATGTTATGCAACCTAAATTATATGTAAAATTCTGAAGTTCTTTTGGTAAACATGTAACCATGTTTCAACAATTTTGATTATTAAATGTATTCTGTAGATCCAAAGATTAGACACCCTATTTTGCTTTTATAATTCTTTTATTTCAAATTTAGGCTCGATGTAGGTTGTGTAAGCAAATGTGGTCCTATCTTTACAAATTAAATATTTTCTAACTGCAGACAAATTTATCCTCTTGCTGAGTTATATTAAAATGTACATATTATTCATCTCTATTCTTTGGATTTGTTTTCAATAGGAAAAAGCTGCAAAATGGAAAAATCCTGATGGTCATATGGATGGGTTAACAACCAATGGTGTATTGGTAATGCATCCTTTGGGAGGGTTTACAGAAGAATCTAGGCCTGGAGTGTGGCGAGAAATTTCCGTTTGTGGGGATGTCTACACGCTAAGGGAAACAAGATCAGCACAGCAAAGAGGAAATCTGGTAGGTAAACATGGCCTTTCAATTTTAGAACGCATGTTGATTTACTAGTATGGAGTATTTAGAGACTCCTGAGAAACAGAAACAGTATTCAAGTTATGAACTTTACATATACAGTTAAAATATTTGGCATACTGAAATAAAAGCGAGTTCTTTTTTAGAATCCTACATGCAGTTGTGTCAAGCATGGCTTTGTGCTCTGGGAAGCCACGACCAGAGTTGAAAACCCTTTCTTAAGAATTACTTTAAACCATTCTATCATAAGTATATGGGAAATCTCAAGAAGACTTTGTGTTTGACGTAAAAGAATAATAATTTTGTTTTCATTGGTGCAGATGGCATTACCGTTGAACCTAATAATCGATCTTGTTCTCGGAAAATACATGTTTGGTTAATGGCTTTTAATATCAAATGCTGTTGAGCATGGGAAAGGTGTGAAATGCCGTCTAGTGTATTGGTCACCCCATCATGTTAAGAGTTTCTTGGAGTTCTCAATCAGCATCTTATGTGATTATCCCCAGAAATTTTTTCTTCAAAGCGTGAGGGGCCTCACATGTTTGAGGTTGCATTTGATTAGGTTTCTGAAATTGCAGTAGCAAACTCATCAAAATTCTAAATCAGCCTCCTCAAACTCTTTTAAAAGAATGAGTATGTTTAGGTTATTGACATAAGGATAGTAATTATTTTCTAGGTTCTGACACCATGTGAGTATTTAGGCTAGGAAGTGTGTGGTGTTTTTTCCAATTAGTTTGGTGGCTCAGATTTCTTCCTTTACAAAGGCATCCCTCTTTATGCACTGGCTTAATCACCATACAGAATCAAGGGACATGATTTTGCGGATTGAGTTTTCACCCTATGGAGATAAAGATGCATTGAATATGAAAAAAATAATTGAATTCCATTAAATTTATAGATGAAACTTAAAAGAATTTTGTTATTAACTATTATTATTCCTGCACAATGAAAACACATACTGAGCTAAATGGAAAGAAAGTTGTCAAATCTTTATGTCAGCAATGGGAAATATTTAAATAGAAGCCTTGGCCTTCGCTCTTCATTGAATTCAGCGATCCTGAATTCTTCCCCAAACTGACCCTTGGCACACAACACAACAGGGTTTTTATAACAAGGGCCAGTAACTACCATCTAGCCCAATCTTTTGGATCCACGAGTATTTCTAAGCCTTTTGTTACCTTGTTCAGTGAATGGTGAAGCATGTTATTCCAAAAGACCTTTCAGTCCTCTTGTTTTGCAGTAAATCTTATGCTAGCAATTAATGTCAACCTACTTTGAACCTAAAGTAGTTGCTGCTTAACTATGTGCCTAACGCTGTAATTAAGTTAGAAAGCATGATGTCTTTATGCTAGAAATAATGTAGAGTAAATTTACAAATATGGTGTTGGGCCTGGAGGGGCTGAGCTAGATGGAGGGGTTGGATAGGCTTTCTTCCTTGGAGCACAGTGTTGTGTGTATATGGCTTGAGCTGCTAGAGAAGATAGTTGAGGCAGGTAGAATAATAGCATTTAAAAAAACATTTGGACAAGTATATGGTACAAATAGGCAAATTGGACTAACTTAGATGGGGCATTTTGGTTGGCATTGATGAGTTGGGCCTGTTTCTGTGCTGTATGACTCTTAGCTGCAGTTTTAAGACTCCTGGATTTGAACCTTGGTCTTAATCAAATTTCCAGTTTTCCTTCAGTAGCAGTACTGGTCTGCAGTTGACCATGGCAATGGAGAAGGTCAAAGACAGCACAGCAAATGCCATGCAAAATGGTCGCGGTCCAGCCAATGTAAAGGAGGGTACATTGCGATCTTCTGGTTGCATGTCATTTCAACTCCCCTTTCCATTTTCATATAAGCCTGTCCATCCTTCTCCGCTGCCATACGAAGGCCAAACACACACAGGAAGAATAGCACATCATATTCCACATCAATCCCAAATTCATGTTTGCATCCCAAAGGGATGATCATTGAATTTTCCAATTTCAGGTATTCCATTAATCGCTGTGTTCCCTTCCCACTTCCATCAGCTCACCAGGGTCCCTCTTTTTTTTTCACCTTTTCCATCCCCTCTGCACACCCCCTCATTACCTAGACTCATCATCCCAGTTAGTGTTATCACCAGAACTTGATAGCCTGACCCAAGCATTGACATCTTCTGACATTCATAAATGCTTTCTGCAGGATGTCACTTCATAGTAATAAGGAATAACATATTTCCTGATTTTTGTTGTTGTTGAAGTGCTGAAGTCAATAATAAACATTCCTGTCACACATACTTATGGAGGTAGTCGGCTTCAGTGCCACCTAGCCATTCTTGAACCTTCTTGGTCGATTTACTTGAGTTCGACACTTGTCATCCTACATTTGACATGGGAAAGGGATAAAACAAGACCATGCATTTATTTTTCTCCACTGCTCATTGGGTGAATATAAGATATTTACATGAAATAATAATGGAAAGAATTTCTTACATATACTGCATTTTCATAATTTTCTCAGGTGGAAACTGAAACAAATATTCTTCAAGATGGCTCACTTGTTGATCTTTGCGGAGCCACTCTTCTGTGGAGAACAGCAGATGGCTTATTCCTTACGCCTACTCAAAAACACATTGAGGCTCTTCGACAGGAGATAAATGCTGCCAGACCTCAGTGCCCAGTTGGTCTTAACACCTTAGCATTTCCCAGCATTAATCGCAAGGACATTGTGGAAGAGAAACAGCCATGGGCTTACCTCAGCTGTGGGCACGTCCATGGTTACCACAATTGGGGACATCGCAGTGATACGGAAGCCAATGAGCGAGAATGTCCCATGTGCAGAACTGTGGGTCCATATGTACCTCTTTGGCTGGGTTGTGAAGCAGGATTTTATGTGGACGCAGGCCCTCCAACACATACATTTAGCCCATGTGGACATGTGTGTTCTGAAAAAACAGCAAAATACTGGTCACAAATTCCATTACCACATGGTACTCATGCATTCCATGCAGCGTGCCCTTTCTGTGCAATCCAACTAAATGGAGAACAAGGCATCATTAAACTAATTTTCCAGGGACCAATTGACTGATGAAGAGTTGAAAGACGACGATCGAACCGTTTTGAGAAATACTGTGAAAATAATCCATTGCCACTGTATCTCCGCTATTCCTGGTTAATCTTTTGTAAAAGTTTTGGGGAAAGGTGGGGAGACAATGAGTAGATTGGTGTGGGATGCGTGTTTCAGTGAATGCACATGATTACTAAGTGTTTTTTGGGCGAGAGGGTTTAGAGGTGCCATTCATAAAAGCCACAACTAAAAATGAGAGTTATCCTATTGTTCTAACCTATTTTGCTACAATGTGTCCTTTGTATAGTTTTATAATTTATATGGTTTTAATATATTATGTTATATGCTTGAACGGCCTGTCAGGATAAAGCTGTAAATCATTTTATGGCTATAGTGTAACCTTAGCAGTAAATTATTTACTTACTTAGAGATGCTTTCTTTTAGTAAGAACATTTAGTAATGATCATTCACTGCAGTTTGGTTTTAAATTCTCAGGAGTGTAGGTAAATATTGAGAAGCTAAATTCTTCACAGAGATCAAAGGCAAGATGAATTAGTATTTTCTATCTACTGAAGTATTCTGTACAAGCTTTAAAAATATTTTGCAAAAGTGTTGCTGAAAGTCTTAGCAATATTATACTATGATTACTCTTATTTTTGAATAAAGGGATCATCTGTGAAATCCTACCCCATCTTCAGGTACACAGGGAAATATTGTGACAATTTAATTGAAACTGCATTATGAATTTTGTTTTTACTGTTGTGTACCAGTTATATTTTTACCATTTGCAGTTTTATCTTCAGTGTGACTTTGATACTATTTATAGTCCCAATGATTGCTGCTCTTTATGTTACTTAAATTGCCCATCTTCTGTTTTAGGTCCATATTAAATATAGCAAACTGCAAATACCTGCATAAATATCTTTAACAATTCAAGGATGGAAGTTATAATTGATAGCACAGTTGAGTAGCATGAATATTAAAAGGAATTGAGCTGTGATCCTAAATTAATGACAGGTTGTAATCATCCAGAATCTTTGCAACTTCCTAAATGGAAAGATTATCCTGAATTTTAAATCGTTTAACAGCCGAATCATAATTAAAATATTTATTTATAATGCAGATGTAGCTTTTGAAATGTATGCTAATAATTTCCCAGGGTTATTTTGAAATTCTTTTGGGGGAAAACATGTTTAGAATGTGTGAAAGTGGAGATGTAACTTGGTAAATATAGTATTTACCAAGGTAAAAGAAAACTGATTCAGGATTCAAATGCATTTATGCTCTTATTGCATTGAGGTGCTTTTGGTAAAGATACTATTATTTTCATAAACAAGTTTCTTGAAAAACCATAAGAATCTCTCACATGGCAGAATGAAAATCTATCTGAATTTATAAAACTTCTGTCTGTGTAATGCTTGCAATTACTTCATTGAGGTTAAGCAGATTTGCATATCTGACTGTTATTGATTCCCTTGCAATGGAAATGAATTGTTCTTTATTTGCTTATTATGTACAGAACAATTTGGAGACTTGAGTAGGACATGTTTCTGAAGGTGGCATTATCCATATTTTTACAATTTCCAAATTTTCAGTGTGGATCAAAAGTCAAGTGACCAGATATTACCCTTTAGGATCTTGTACGTTAATTTCAATTACCACTGATATTTTCCATTACAAGTGGAAATATGCTCATGGAAATTTGGTAAAGATTAATATATTTACTCTCCTTTTTATATTTTATAACATTGTTGATTGTCCATAATTGAGCATTACAATATGTTAAAAAATATACCGGGATTATTGGACTTGACCTTTGCTTAATTCCACTGTGGATAATTCCAGGTGTCTGACACTGGTAACAAACGTGTTCTGTTTTTACAGAGTCGGTTAGTTGATTTTGTCAGTAAGTTGTAAAATATTCAAAATGGTAACCATACTGTTTTGTACTGAATGGCATCAAAAGAACATAAGATTGATAAGAAAGAATGATTACTAAAAGTGGAGAGAGGAAACTAGTTCTGCCATTCATAGGAATGATTGGTTGTCCATATGATGGACTTTGCAATTGAATATTATGGAAGCTCATTCACATGTAAGGGTGTTCATAATCTGGGGTCGGCCTGTATAGAAAGATTAACTATTGAAGGACTAACTAAGTATTGTATTGGTGTTGAGCACTCAGCAACATAATGATAAATCTTGTTGGAAAAATCCAGTATTACAAAATAGTCAAAGTTCTTGCAGAGTTATTCAAAAGGTCCATGTTGATTTTGTCAATATTCTGCACAAATGTTAACCTTGTCACTTGATCTGCAGGAAACTCCATTTGTTATAACAACAGTGGAGGTTTAAAATTGCAATTGTCAGTGCAGAGATGGCCTTTCTTGATTTTTTTTTTCCCGATTGTCACAGCGATGCTAATTTCTGACAAGCTTACTGATTAAATTTTGGGGTTATTGCCTCTTAAGGTGCACACCATTGAAATTTCCTCAGTTAAAATATAAATAACATTTGGTTTGGTAAAAAATCTTGCCTATGATGCTAATTGATTTCTTGTGATGTATCACATGCTAATAAAGGCATTTGCAAAAATAATTACGTATCGCATATATTTTAGTTTGTATTCGAATTATGCTTTGCATTGCATTTATACTTAGCAATAAATAAGAAGCATGTTAGAATAATGAGGTTTTTAAAAATGTGGAGTTTCATGTTATTCACAGCTGTAGGAAATACATTAATCCCAAGGCAGCAAAAAGGAATAACTTGTTATCTCTGAAAAAATTACTTCTACAAACCTTCCCCTATCTTTGACCATCTAAGGTAAAATGTGACGGTAGTTTTAACTTTCAATCATTGCTAAAATAAAACAATAATTGAGCGGCCATTCATTATTTATCTTACTTCAATTTTCTTCAGGGAAAATAATTGTTGGTGATTGTTCTGATTATCACCCATTTTATAGTTACAAAAAAATATAATTTTGCTCTCTCGAAGATCTCAACTTTGGATTATGCATATTACATCCTTAAGAATGAAAATTAATCCCTGGTTACCTTGGGTCAAAATACTACTTATTCCGGTTGATTTGAATCAAAAGTGAACTGCATTCTCTTTCCCATGGAGTCTTTTCACTTGTTACTAATCTTAGAATATTCACACTCAATTCAATATTTTTTATTTTTGTCAGGAGACCTCATCCGTCTTTCTCTTCTGTTTACGAAGACTCTCATCTTGTTTAAATTTAAGTTGTTGGCAAGTTGCAAAATATAGTTTGATACGTTTGAAAACATTTTCGTTGCTTAAATTTTTTTATGTCCTACTCCTGCTGATAATTGTGCTGAACACCAGGAACAATGATCCTTGAAAGTGGTGAAAAATAGATATATTCTATAAATGTTTTTAGATTCAGGGAACATTTTTAGTTAAGACCAATGTAAGTTCCTTACAAACAGAAACGGGAGAATTTATATAGAATGTAGAACAGTGCAGCACAGGAGCAGGTCCTCCAGAGGGATCTTGGGACCAAGTCCATAACTCCTAGAAAATGTCTGTCCCGAACATAATGCCAAGTCCAACTCTTATTTGCCTGGACATAATCCATATCCCCACATTCCCTGCAGAGCCATGTGTCTATCCAGAAGCCTCTTAAATGTCGCTATCATATCAGCAGTGCATTCCAGGCACTCACCGCTGTTTGTGTAAAAAGACTTGCTCCACGCATCTCCTTTAAACTTTGCCCCTCTCACCTTAAAGCTATGCCCTCTAGTATTTAATATTTCCTTCCTGGGAAAAAGGATCTGAATGTCTAACCTATCTGCGCCTCGTAATTTTACATACTATCAGATTTCTCGTCAACTTCCAGGATTCCGGAGAAAACAAAGTCTGTCCAACCTCTCACTGTCGCTAACACCCCTAATCCAGGCATCATTTTGGTAAACCACCTCTGCCCCCTTCCTAAAGCCTCCACATCGTTCCTGTAGTGGGGCGACCTACCTAACATAACATAACATAACATAACATAACAACACTTTATTGTCACTCGGCACAACACCGAGCGAAATTTCAGCAGTCACACAAAATACAGCAAAAAGAAAAGAACACAGGACACCCGACCCCAACACAAACATCCATCACAGTGACTCCAAACACCCCCTCACTGTGATGGAGGCAACAAAACTTCCCCTCTCTTCCCCCCGCACCCACGGACAGGCAGCTCGACCCCTACCGAGGCAAACGACACGCACAGCCCCCGCAAGGGGATGGAAGGCCCCCCGGCCGAGCCGCCCCGGGCACCGAAACGTCCCGCGGCCACACCGGGCGATGTTAAGTCCAACGGCCGAGCCGCACCGGGCACTGAAACGTCCCGCGGCCGAACAGCGCTGACGATGTTAAGTCCAGCGGCCAAGCCGCACCGGGCACTGAAACGTCCCGCGGCCACACCGGGCGATGTTAAGTCCAGCGGCCGAGCCGCACCGGGCACTGAAACGTCCCGCGGCCACACCGGGCACTGAAACGTCCCGCGGCCACACCGGGCGATGTTAAGTCCAGCGGCCGAGCCGCACCGGGCACTGAAACGTCCCGCGGCCGCACCGGGCGATGTTAAGTCCAGCGGCCGAGCCGCACCGGGCACTGAAACGTCCCGCGGCCGAGCTGCGCCGGCAATGTTAAGGCCCGCAGCCGAGCCGCACCGGGCACTGAAACGTCCCGCAGCCGAGCTGCGCCGGCAATGTTAAGGCCCGCAGCCGAGCCGCACCGGGCACTGAAACGTCCCGCAGCCGAGCTGCGCCGGCAATGTTAAGGCCCGCAGCCGAGCCGCGCCCCGGGGAAGAGACCTAATAAAATAAAGGTTTCCCCCCGCCCCACCCCCCCACCCCACCCCACACCCCCACCACACACCCCCACCACACATACACAGCCAAAAACAGAAACAAAAACCATCCCAACACCGACACAAACAAAAAAAAAGAAAAAAAGACAACAGACTGCCAGAGAGCCGCAGCCGTTAGGCGCAGCCAACTCCTCCCTGCACACAATACGACCAAATGCAACCTAACCAAAGTCCTATAAAGCTGCACCGTGATTTCTTGATCCTTGTACTCAAAGCCCTGACTGATGAAGGCAAACATACTATATGCCTTCTTTATCACTCTACCAACTTGTGTTGCCACTTTCATGGAGTTATGGACATGGACCCTAAGATTCCTCTTTCCATCAATGCTATTAAGGGAGATCATTCATGACATGTCCACAGGAACACTTTGCGAATCTAACTGGCCAAGGTAGAATCCACCAATTGAGGTGGATGTGGCATATTTGAATTAACAAAATGCTTTTGATAAGGTCCCACAGAAGAGATTAGATTGCAAAATTAAATGGAAGTAGGGATAACTTGCTGTTGGGAATACAATACTGGTTGGTTAATAGGATTGCATAGAGTAGGAATAAAAAAGAGATTCCAGACACCATTTGATGGAATCTTGAGCAAAAAGCAAACTGCTGCAGGAACCCAGCAAGGCAGGTAGCAGATGCGGAAGGAAATGTTTGTTAATTTTCCTCTATAGATGCAGCTTCACTTGCAAGTTTCTCCAGTATATTTTTTTATGTAGGAATAAACAAGTTTTTCTTTGAATGGCAGGTAATGGGAGTGGGGTACCTATGAGATTCGTTTTGGGATCCCAGCAAATCCATGATATATATTAATTATTTGGATTAGGGAATAATGTTCAAGTTTGCAGGTGACACAAAATTGAGTGGGAAGGTGAGCCTTGAGGATCTGGATTGATTTGGACAAGTTGAGGGAGTGGGCAAATACATGGTAGATGCAGAATAAGGTGGGCAAAAACGGTTATTCACTTTGTTGGTAAACACAGGGAGGCAGAATCTTATCTGAATGGTGATAGATTGTGAAAGGGGGAGGTGCAATGAAATGAGGCTAGATTGTACTCTAATTTTTAGGCTTCTATCCACTGAAGTGGATAACAAACTTTTCCTCATTGTACAATATTTATGGTCTACTCACTTTTGTATCTTCTGCCTGACGGAAGAGAGAATGACCGGGGTGCGAATTGCCACATTTCTTCCTGTTACAGCATGCAAGCCTTTCCACAATTGGCGGGTGTCTGTGTGCTTGGTCAGCGGGTTCGAGCTTGGTGAGGAATTGTCTCTTGATGTTACTGGTGGGGTTGTAAAGGTCGTACCTAGATTTCCAGCACAGGTTGAGGTCACCTGATTTGAACGCCTCAGACTTGGTCTTTACTAGCAAGTAGATATCATGGTTCATTCGTGGTTTCTGGTTGGGGAACATTTGGATTGACTGGTTTGGCATGCCGTCCTCTACATACTTCACCTCGGTGGTCATGAAATGCTTCGAGAGGCTGATCAAGAACCACACCTGTGCCTTCCTCCCTCGCAATATGGCCCCGCTACAGTTCGAATACCGTCCGAACAGATCCACAGATGATGCGGTCTCCCAGGTTCTGCACACTGCTCTCTCTCATCTTGACAGCCAGAAGGGGGGCTATGTGAGGATGCTGTTCATTGATTTTAGTTCAGCTTTCAATACAATAGTTCCCACCAGACTTGCTGAGAAGCTGCTGAAACTGGGGCTTAACACTCCCCTGTGTGCCTGGGTCCTGGACTTTCTCACCACCAGGCCCCAAGTAGTCAAGATGGGGAGACATACATCTAACCCCCTCACCCTGCACACAGGATCCCCCCAGGGTTGCGTCCTTAGCCCCCGACTGTACTCCCTGTACACACATGACTGTGGCCAGGTTCAGCTCCAACTCCATCATCAAGTTTGCTGATGACACTGTGGTGTTGGGCCTGATCTCCAATTACGATGAGAAGGCCTACGATGAGGTGGCTGATCTGGCACTCTGGTGTCAGGACAGCAGCCGCCTCTTGAATGTCACAAAAACGAAGGAGCTGATTGTGGACTTTAGAAGGGCTCAACATCCGAGGACGTACACGCCACTGGAGATAAATGGGATTACTGTGGACAGGGGGAGCAGCTTTATATACTTGGGAGTCCACATCGCAGAGGATCTGACATGGACAACACACATTGCCGCACTGGTGAGTAAGGCAAGGCAGCGCCTTTGCCACCTCAGACAGCTGAAGAAATTCAGTCTCTCTGAGGATCCTTCAGTGCTACTACTCTGGGGCTGTAGAAAGCATCTTGTCTGGCAACATCTCAATCTGGTTTGGGAACAGCTCTGCCCAGGACAGGAAGGCTCTGCGGAGAGTAGTGCGTTCGGCTGAATGCACTATGGAAACTACACTCACCTGCAGGACCTATACATCAGGAGGTGCAGATCCAGAGCCAGCAACATTATAGGGGACCCCTACCACCCCAGCAACGGACTGTTCCAGCTGCTGCGGTCAGGCAAATGCCTCCGCTGTCACACTGTGAAAACAGAGAGGATGAGACGGAGTTTCTTCCCACACGCCATCAGGCCTGTTAACTCTTTTATCACCAGGGGCTGTATTAATACTGTATTAATTTATTTTTTGTGTTGTGTCTTTTTTTTAAATTTTAATTTCTATTCTTTGTAGTTTTAGCACAATCCGCAGGCATTGCCACTTTCATTTCACTGCACATCTTGTATGTGCATGTGACAAATAAAGTAGACTTGACTTGATACTGTGTCAGAAGTGGGGTATTCACTCAGGTCGGCCGCTCAGTCCTTGAATTTAGATCAGTCTATTGACTCAAAGTGGTCAGATTAGTTGGACCGGAACTTTGGATCTGTCTTCACTAAGGAAGATACAAGCAGTCTCCCAGATGTTCTAGTGGCCAGAGATCCTAAGGTGACGGAGGAACTGAAGGAAATCTACATTAGGCAGGAAATGGTGTTGGGTAGACTGATGGGACTGAAGGCTGATAAATCCCCAGGGCCTGATGGCCTGCATCCCAGAGTACTTAAGGAGGTGGTGCTAGAAATTGTGGACGCATTGGTGATCATTTTCCAATGTTCTATAGATTCAGGATCAGTTCCTGTGGATTGGAGGGTAGCTAATGTTGTCCCACATTTTAAGAAAGGAGGGAGAGAGAAAACGGGAAATTATAGACCAGTTAGTCTGACATCAGTTGTGGGGAAGATGCTGGAGTCAATTATAAAAGACGAAATTGCGGAGCATTTGGATAGCAGTAACAGGATCATTCCGAGTCAGCATGGATTTACGAAGGGGAAATCATGCTTGACAAATCTACTGGAATGTTTTGAGGATGTAACTAGGAAAATTGACAGGGGAGAGTCAGTGGATGTGGTGTACCTCGACTTTTAGAAAGCCTTCGACAAGGTCCCACATAGGAGATTAGTGGGCAAAATTAGAGCACATGGTATTGGGGGTAGGGTACTGACATGGATAGAAAATTGGTTGACAGACAGAAAGCAAAGAGTGGGGATAAATGGGTCCCTTTCGGAATGCCAGGCAGTGACCAGTGGGGTACCGCAAGGTTCGGTGCTGGGACCGCAGCTATTTACAATATACATTAATGACTTGGATGAAGGGATTAAAAGTACCATTAGCAAATTTGCAGATGATACAAAGCTGGGTGGTAGTGTGAACTGTGAGGAGGATGCTGTGAGGTTGCAGGGTGACTTGGACAGGTTGTGTGAGTGTGCGGATGCATGGCAGATGCAGTTTAATGTGGATAAGTGTGAGGTTATCCACTTTGGTGGTAAGAATAGGAAGGCAGAGTATTATCTGAATGGTGTCAAGTTAGGAACAGGGGACGTACAACGAGATCTGGGTGTCCTAGTGCATCAGTCACTGAAAGGAAGCATGCAGGTACAGCAGGCAGTGAAGAAAGCCAATGGAATGTTGGCCTTCATAACAAGAGGAGTTGAGTATAGGAGCAAAGAGGTCCTTCTGCAGTTGTACAGGGCCCTAGTGAGACCGAACCTGGAGTACTGTGTGCAGTTTTGGTCTCCAAATTTGAGGAAGGATATTCTTGCTATTGAGGGCGTGCAGCGTAGGTTTACTAGGTTAATTCCCGGAATGGCGGGACTATCATACGTTGAAAGACTGGAGCGACTAGGCTTGTATGCACTGGAATTTAGAAGGATGAGAGGAGATCTTATCGAAACGTATAAGATTATTAAGGGGTTGGACACGTTAGAGGCAGGAAACATGTTCCCAATGTTGGGGGAGTCCAGAACAAGGGGCCACAGTATAAGAATAAGGGGTAGGCCATTTAGAACTGAGATGAGGAAAAACTTTTTCAGTCAGAGAGTTGTGAATCTGTGGAATTCTCTGCCTCAGAAGGCAGTGGAGGCCAATTCTCTGAATGCATTCAAGAGAGAGCTAGATAGAACTCTTAAGGATAGCGGAGTCAGGGGGTATGGGGAGAAGGCAGGAACGGGGTACTGATTGAGAATGATCAGCCATGATCACATTGAATGCCGGTGCTGGCTCGAAGGGCCGAATGGCCTCCTCCTGCACCTATTGTCTATTGTCATGGAGGAACTTGTCATCCGTTTTTTCAGACCGGCACCGTTCTGCTTCAGTCTCTCCTTGTAAGCAGGGAGTAGGAGCATAGCCTGATGGTCAGATTGAGCATCAGTCCTATGGTACACCTAAGGTAGTTAAGGTAGTACACCTATGGTACACCTAAGGAAAAACCTTTTCAGTCAGAGAGTTGTAAATCTGTGGAATTCTCTGCCTCAGAAGGCAGTGGAGGCCAATTCTCTGAATGCATTCAAGAGAGAGCTAGATAGAGCTCTTAAGGATAGCGGAGTCAGGGGGTATGGGGAGAAGGCAGGAACGGGGTACTGATTGAGAATGATCAGCCATGATCACATTGAATGGTGGTGCTGGCTCGAAGGGCCGAATGGCCTACTCCTGCACCTATTGTCTATTGTGGTTGAGGTTGGTACTTATAACAGTATTTAAAAGACACTTGGGCAGGTACATGGATAGGAACTGTTTAGAGTCATATGGGCTTAGCTTAGGCATCTTGGTTGGCATAAGTGTGTTGGGCTGATGGCTTGTTTCCATGTTGTATAACTGACACTCCCACTCTGACCTCTGACATAGCCTCCGACATCATTCCAACTACGTTAATTTTTAGGAATAGTCTCTCATCTAACATCTGGTTATGTTGAAGCCTTTGGGACTAAATACTAATTTTAACAATCTGGTATCTATTTCATTTGTTCTACTCTCTTTCCACAGATGTTTCAATCCAATTTTGAATTGTTTCATTTTTCTTTGTCTCCAAATGTGAATTTAATGGAATTACTATCTTGATAAATTTGCTCTATCCACTTATGTTTACTCCACCGCTCCTCCTCTGCAACTTAGCACACTTGTTTCCTCACCTTTCTCATTTTGAGTCCTTCACCTAAAACTTTGATTCAATTTTTCTTCCCTTGGCCTGCTGAGTCCCTCCAACATTGTCCATTTTTATTTCAGACTGACAGCATCTGCAATTTTTTGCTTCAATTATTTTGTTAATAATTGAAAAGAGGGTTGCCACCTTGTCATGGTGGAGAAGCTTGCGTGTGCCTAAGACCATGAGAGCTAAACCATCTGTGGCCATGCTCCTGGCAGAGTCACCTATGGCAGGCAGATCAAGGGGGAGGTTCCTGATAACGCACGACCAGGAAGATGATCTTAATTGTGAAACCAGCAGAGGATAGTGGCTGGCTAACCAGTGGAGCACCACAATGGCTGAGAAGGCAGAAGAAGACTGCACCTGGGAGAGACTCCCAAATGTTGTGGAGTCCATGATGTTGGAGCCTGTTATGTCAATGTCAAGGACCGTGTGGTGGCTGTCCTTGCATCAACCCCCCCCCCCCCCCCCCAATGTTAAAAGATGTCACGGACAGGCATCCACCAGGAGGGACATAAGGTCTGTGGCACCAGGATCAGCCTCTTCAGCCCTTCCAAGACTTATGGATAGGATTCACCAGGTGGACAATCATACTCGACTGAGTGATTGGCATTGATGAAGGCAATTACCTGCATTGTGAGGACAGGTAACCTGAGAAGAAAAAAATCCACACCGTTACTTTCTGCAGTTCTACCAGAACAGCTTGGCTGCTGGTGTGACTTGTTACAGACCACATATCTTCAATACTGCAGCTGTGAAGTTGTGTGGCCATTAGGCATTTCCTGCATCCAATCCTCAGTCATTTCTTGACATCATGTAAAGTGAATTGTAGTGTCTGAACACTTGTTTGTTGGAACCTTTGGAGCAGCCGGAAACGAATCATTAATTTGCCACTTTTGACCGAAGATGCTTGCAAACGTAAAGTGACTATTACACATTTGGTTGGCTTCCCCCATCATTCAGGGTGAGTGTCTTATGAAGTCTCCTTTTCTAATTGTTGAGTTGTACCCATAATGGGCCTACAAAGGTGCAGGAGATAAAAATGTAATTGTCTTGATTCCCAGTGCTTATGACAATTATGCAATCTTGACATGACTCTTAACTCATTACCTGTTTAATTGTGTAGGAAGGAAATGCAGATGCTGGTTTAAACTGAAGATAGACACAAAAATCTGGAGTAACTCAACGGGACAGGCAGCATCTCTGGAGAGAAGGAATGGGTGACGTTTCGGATCAAGACCTTCATATTTTATGTGTATATTTTTTCGCATGCTGCTTTTTCTCTGTAACAGGCATATTATTCTGTGACGTCAGAAGGATGCCGCCTCATTTTATATATGCCTGAAGCTTGGTTCTCGCCAAGATGGTAATGGTAGAATGAATGAATGAATGATCCCAGGAGGTGAGGTTATGGATTGTGGTGGAATACAGTTTTGTTGATGACTTTGATGTCCTCGTGGGTGTCTGGTTTTATGCTGTTTGGTACAGTTAGAGTCTATTGCACTTTGCATGCTGGGAGTGCCACACAACCTCAGTTGTGGATGGGTATGAGAATGATGCACTGGCTAGTTCTACCTATTGTCATGGATAGATGCACTCTGAAACACGCAATTTGGCAAAGTTTAGGTCCGATCACCATCTCTCTCACCTTTACTGTATACCCAGTCGCTATGACCTGGTAACTATGTCCTGTGGGACTCAGAGTAGTGTCATTCTTGGCAATGGCAATTCAGGGTTCTTTAATGTCCCTAAGTTCTGCAATTATCCTAAATAAATGAACTGCAGTTTCCTACTGTGTGTGGAAACAGGTCTTTCAGCCCAACTTGCCCACACTGACCAACACGCCCCTACTACACGAGTCCCACCTGCCAGCATTTGGCCCACGTCCCTCCAAACCTATCCTATCCATGTATCTGTCCAAATGTTTTTTAAAATTGTGATAGTACTTGCCTCAGCTACCTCCTCTGGCAGCTTGTTCCATATATCTACCCCACTGTGTGAAAAAGTTGTCCCTGAGTTTCCTATTAAATCTTTTCCCCCTCTCTTTAAACCTATGTCCTCTGGTTCTGGAATCCCCTACTCTGGGTTAAAGACTCTGTGCATTTACCCTATCTAATCCTCTCATGAGCTTGTACACCTCTATAAGATCACCTTCCACTGGCCACATCTTCCCATCTCCTCCCCTTTCTGCGTTCCGCAGAGACCGTTCCCTCCGTAACTCCCTGGTCCACTCGTCCCTTCCTACCCAAACCACCCCCTCCCCGGGCACTTTCCCCTGCAACCACAGGAGATGCAACGCCTGTCCCTTTACCTCCCCCCTCAACTCCATCCAAGGACCCAAACAGTCTTTCCAGGTGAGACAGAGGTTCACCTGCACCTCCTCCAACGTCATTTATTGTATCCACTGCTCTAGATGTCAACTTCTCTACATCGGCAAGACCAAACGCAGGCTCGGCGATCGTTTCGCTCAACACCTTCGCTCAGTCCGCCTTAACCAACCTGGTCTCCCGGTGGCTGAGCACTTCAACTCCCCCTCCCACTCCCAGTCTGACCTTTCTGTCATGGTCCAGTGCCATAGTGAGGCCCACCGGAAATTGGAGGAACAGCACCTCAGTTTCGCTTGGGCAGCTTGTTGCCCAGCGGTATGAACATTGACTTCTCCAACTTTAGATAGTTCCTGTGTCCCTCTCTTCCCCTCCCCCTTCCCAATTCTCCCACTGTCTTCCTGTCTCCACCTATATCCTTTTTGTCCCGCCCCCTGACATCAGTCTGAAGAAGGGTCTCGACCCAAAACGTTACTCATTCTCTCCTAGATGCTGCCTGACCTGCTGAGTTACTCCAGCATTTTGTGATACCTTCTATAAGATCCCTCATTCTCCTGCGCTCCAAGGAATAAAGTCCTAGCCTGCTCAACCCCTCCTTATAGCTCAGACCCTCGAGTCCTGACAACAACCTCGTAAATCTTCTCTGCACCATTAGCAGCTTAAAATATTTCCCATAACAGGTGATCAAAACTGAAACACAATTCTCTAAATGTGGCCTTACCAATGTCCAGCACAACTAACATGACCACCCAACTTCCATATTCAATACACTGACTGATGAAGGGCATCATGAAGGCCATTGAGGAGTATTCCCAATGCGTATAGTAGATGCTCCATGAGACAATGCTTAGTCGTATAAAATAGTGAACCTATTCTTTGAGGCACAAGGGATACAGTTTCTATAGTAACCGACAAAGTGATGAACTGTTGCCTCTTTCTCGTGAGAATATCTTGCGTTTCTTTATTTTTTTGTAATATGAACACAATAATGATTCTTACTGGAGGCTTCTGGGATTCCAGTGTGGGAGAATACAGTATATTGAAGTTTACAATCAAGAAGTGTTACTTTCAAATTATAACTTTATCCTGATTTCCTTTAGCTTTGTATTTTCTTTGCACATTACATTGTGGGGTGATGCATTCGATGTATGCCTAGATTCTGCTATCTATCTAATGGATTAATCACAGATGGTCTAAGTCGTCTCATCATTCAATATTTGCAACATTTATTTGATTGGAACATAGAAGAGTACGGTGTAGGAATAGGCCCTTCAGGCCTTAATGTCAAGTTAATCTCCTCTGCCTGCACATGTTGCATATCCCTCCATTTCCTGCAAAACCATGTGCCTATCTAAAAGCCTCTTAAATGCCAATATCGCATCAGCTTCCACAACCATCGATTAATGCATTCCACACTGCATTAAAAAAGTTTGCCCTGAATAGCTCTTTTAAATTTGCGCTTAATTGTTAATATTAATCAACATTTCTGGGCAAGATGTGTAGGAAAATAACTGCAAATGCTGAAGAAGGGTCAGTCTGAAAAAGGGTCTTGACCCGAAACGTTACCAATTCCTTCTCTCCTGAGATGCTGCCTGACCCGCTGAGTTACTCCAGCATTTTGTGTCAACATTTTTGGGCAGATATGAGATTTATTTGCAAAAATACTCTGAAGAACTCCTTTTCCCAACATGACCTGTGACAGCAGAACAGAAAAGGTTACCACTCTCGTTAAGGTAAGAGTACTTGTATGTCAAGAGAAAATTGTTATACCTGGACTGTGCCCGATTGTAGATACTGCTGTTCTTTTCTTTCGAACCGCTTTCATTCTCATTTCATGTGTGATCCGTGTAACTTCTGCAAAATACGTGGCATCGAGAAAATAAATTTACGAGTAAAGAATATTGTCCCTTCACAATCTAATTATGAATGAAGGTAAAAATATGGTTTTACCCGAAGGTAGACACAAAATGCTGGAGTAACTCAGCGGGTCAGGCAGCATCTCTGGAGAGAAGGAATGGGTGACGTTTCGGGTCGAGACCCTTCTCCAGACTGATTTTACCGTTTGTTTTTCTGCTGCTATCTCTTTCATGATTCCATGTCTCTTTCCAAATCTCCCATTTGTTTTCTCTATATGATTTATTTTTTGGAGTTTTTTACTTGGTGAGAATTCTTGTACTTGTTTGGGAATCTTTACTCTTGCTTAGCCACTTCATGACAGCAAGCCTCTATTCTAAAACTCGTGAACATTCTGTGATTCAGCATTCGTCTTGGTGAATCTGAGCATTGTTCCTTTTGAGCTGGCTGCACAATTTGGGCCATTACTGTACTTGAGAATGTTTCTCCTTTCATTGAATAGTCATTTAAGCAAATTAATTTATACTCCTTTAAATTGGGAGTATTACAAATTCAATTGATAGATGGCATGAAATTGCTTCCCCACCATATTTTTTACGTAGTTGTTGTGTGCTGATTGCCCAGACTTTATTTCTGTAGATATCACAAAAATAAAGGAAGGACATTCAACTATCTGCCACTCTACTCATAAGAAAAAATACTGCAGATGCTGGTTTAAATCGAAGGTAGACACAAAATGCTGGAGTAACTCAGCGGGTCAGGCAGCATCTCTGGAGAGAAGGAATGGGTGACCCTTCTTCAGACTGATGTCAGGGGAGGGGGCGGGACAATGATAGGATGTAGTCGGAGACAGGAAGACAAGTGGTAGAACTGGGAAGGGGAGGGGATAGAGAGGGAAAGCAGGGACTATCTGAAGTTAGAGAAGTCGATGTTCATACCGCTGGAGTGTAAACTACTCCAGCGAAATATGAGGTGCTGTTCCTCCAACTTGCGCTGGGCCTCACTCTGACAATGGAGGAGGCCCAGGATAGAAAGGTCAGATTGGGACTGGGAGGGGTAGTTGAAGTGCTGAGCCACCGGGAGATCAGGTTGGTTAAGGCGGACTGAGCGAAGGTGTTGAGCGAAACGATCGCCGAGCCTGCGCTTGGTCTTGCCGATGTAGAGAAGTTGACACCTGGAACAGCGGATACAATAGATGAGGTTGGAGGAGGTGCAGGTGAACCTCTGTCTCACCTGGAAAGACTGTTTGGGTCCTTGGATGGAGTTGAGAAGGGAGGTAACGGGACAGGTGTTGCATCTCCTGCGGTTGCAGGGGGAAATATCTGGGAAGGGGGTGGTTTGGGTGGGAAGCGACGAGTGGACCAGGGAGTTTCGGAGGGAACAGTCTCTGCGGAAAGCAGAAAGGGGTGGAGATGGGAAGATGTGGCCAGTAGTGGGATCCCATTGGAGACGGCGGAAATGTTGGAGGATAATTTGTTGTATGCGACAGCTGATGGGGTTGAAGGTGAGGGCAATGGGGACTTTATCCTTGATATGAATAGGGGGAGCAGGAGCAGAGCTGTGTGATATAGAGGAGGCCCTAGTGAGAGCCTCATCTATAATAGAAGTGGGGAACCCCGTTTCCTAAAGAATGAGGACATCTCCGATGCCCTCGTATGGAACACCTCATCCTGGGCGCAGATGCGGCGTAGATGGTGGAATTTGGAGTAGGGGATAGAGTTTTTACAGGAAACAGGGTGGGAAGAAGTGTAGTCAAGATAGCTATGGGAGTCAGTAGGTTTGTAGTAGATGTCGGTCACTTATCTGTCTCCTGTGATGGAGATGGTGAGATCCAGAAACGGTAGGGACATGTCTGAGATGGTCCAAGTATATTTAAGAGCAGGATGGAAGTTAGTGGTGAAATTGATGAAGTAAATACTAGGGCATCGGTGATGTCCGTACTAGTCCATACTAGGGCATGGGAGACGTCCTCATACTTTCCCCTGCAACCGCAGGAGATGCAACACCTGTCCCTTTACCTCCCCCCTCGACTCCATCCAAGGACCCAAACAGTCTTTCCAGGCGAGGCAGAGGTTCACCTGCACCTCCTCCAATCTCATCTATTGTATCCGCTGTTCCAGATGTCAACTTCTCTACATCGGCGAGACCAAGCGAAGGCTCGGCGATCGTTTCACTCAACACCTCCGCTCAGTCCGTCTTAACTGATCTCCCAGTGGCTCAGCACTTCAACTCCCCCTCCCATTCCCTATCTGACCTTTCTGTCCTGGGCCTCCTCCATTGTCAGAGTGAGGCCCAGCGCAAATTGGAAGAACAGCACCTCATATTTCGCTTGGGTAGTTTACACCCCAGCGGTATGAACATTGACTTCTCTAACTTTAGGTAGTCCCTGCTTTCCCTCTCTATCCCCTCCCTCTTCCCAGTTCTCCCACTTGTCTTCCTGTCTCCAACTACATCTTATCTTTGTCCCGCCCCCTCCCCTGACATAAGTCTGAAGGAGGGTCTTGACCCGAAACGTCACCCATTCCTTCTCTCCAGAGATGCTGCCTGACCCGCTGTTACTCCAGCATTTTGTGTCTACTTACTCATGTGTAATATCTGACTATTGTAAATTCAGTTGCATTTTATGAAATTTCATTTTATTTCACTTGGCAACAAGAGACCAGATATTTCAGAGACCAGAAGTAAAGAAGAGGGGAAAGACCTGTATTGTTCAGCATTTGTTCACAGTTAATGTGCAAGCTGCTTGCATATAAAGAAAGCACAATGAGATGCCAATAAGTGCTTGAGGCTGAAATCAGCACAGTTGCAAAGAGGAACTGTCATTAAGTTAATGATTTTTGGCTGTCCCAAAATGCTTGTTGTCAATAAAATATTTGGAAGCATTACCACTGCTAAAGTGTGAAAAATCTTTTCTTAATGTAACACAGGTGTGCAAGCAATGAAATGTATGTTTTTTTGTAGTGTTGTTTGAGAGAGAACTGTTGGTCATGACAGAGTTTTCAGTGTTGTTGGCGACATAATTTTGTCACTTGTAAGTCTTTACAGACATGAGTGTTTCATTTTTTGAGAACCTGGCTATTAGAGGAATTATTTTTCCTGCAGAGTTTGGTTGCTTCAAGCATAACTAAGCAATCTACATAATGAGGTTTTACAGTATGTTTCTTGAATTGTTAAGGGAATCCCTTGGGCCCTGATATACAAATCCATTGTCTGATTGTTAACTTGAAATGCAATTGAACATAGTACAGGAACAGACCCTTTGGCCCGCAATATCTGTGCCGAACATTACCTCAAGATGAACTAATCCCTGCTTGCAAGTGATCCATATCCCACCATATCCATGTGTCTATCTAAAAGCCTCTTAAATGCCACTATCATATCCAATTCCATCACCACCCCTAACAGCCTTCCAGGCACCCATTAACTCTGTGTAGAACCAGCTTGCCCCACGCATCTTTAAACTTTGCCTCTGTCACCTTAAAATTATGCCCTCTAGCTTTTGACATTTCCACCCTGGGATTAAATTCTAATTTATCTCGGCCTTGCATAATTTTATATCTACCATCAGGTCTCCCCTCAACTGCTGGCATGGGAAAACCAGAGAAAACATACAAGTTTGTCCAACCTCTCCTTATAGCTAATACCCTCTAATCCAGGGAGCATTCTGGTAACCTCCTTCTGCACCCTCTCCAATGCGTCCACATCCTTCTTGTAATGGGCTGACCAGAACTGTACACAGTACTGCAAGTATGGTCTAACCGGAGCCTTGTACATCTGCCAGGATAATCTGGACCTCTTGCACATATGCACATGCTTGCTCGATGCCAAAATCACAGAAAGATTAACCCTGCGTTCAAATGTTTAATTCTTCATGGAGTCCAGCAGCAGAGTACCAACATCCTGCAACTCCTCAGTGATAATGAACCTGCACCATGTTACACCTGATATAGGATTCAATGGAGAGGGAGGACTACAGGCAAGAGAAGTAATAATAATTTGAATTAAATTAAAATTGTTATTAAATTGTTTGTGACTGTTTTGATTAACAGACATTATTCACATGCGTGCACATTAATTGACAGTTTTGGCAGCTGGTTAATGTTATGTGCACAGCGTAACTTGTGAAGGTATGCATCAACTGCCAGTACTCCAACCCATTACTACCCTGCACGCTGTTTAAGATGATTAACCACTGTGGTAAACGGAGCTTGGAATCATGCTGGTGCAGTAAGATTGGAGCTATCTTGAACTGTGCTGAAATGTTTTGGCTCACCGAGACTCCAGCAGCTTGTTCCATGTACAGGCCAAAAATAAGAAAACAAAAAGAAATGGGAAATAGTTGAGGCAGGTACAATAAGAACATTTAAAAGACATTTGGACAGGTATGTAGATAGGAAAGCTTTAGAGGTGTCTGGGCCAAATACAGGCAAATGGGACTTGCTTAAATGGGGCCTATTTCCGTGTTTAATGATTGTATGATTGTGGAATGGTGGGAGGACTCTGTCTCTGGCTGCGTGAAACACTATGTGGAACAGAGTGTGATTCAGTCTGAAACTGAGAGTGGTGGGGACAATTAAATAGAGGAAGAAGCTGGGCTAAAAATACTTTTCACAACCCCCTCCTTTCCCCCAAGTGATTGACATGCAATCCTTTGAAGTTTCGCAGGTGTTTCCATTTTTGCAGTGGGCGGTTGGGCCTATCTAAAAAGGTCAGAGGTTCATGTCAGCCAGCCACCACACGATCTTCAGCACATGCTGATCACCAGGTCAAGACATCTTCTTCCCTCAACCATCAAGCTCTTGAACACTGCACAATACCATAATCTTCTATGGGCTGTGTCCTTGGTTGCAACATGCACTTTGGTTTTACACGATAATGGTCACCTAGTTATTAATTTATGGTCACCTGATTATTCATTTATGGTATTATTGATTATTATATTTTTATCTGTTATTACATTTACTGGCCCGTTTGGCTGCAGTAAGAATTGAATTGTTCGTTGATGGTACACATGTCATTTAAGCATACTTGGCAAAGTCTATGAGGGCCAAGATTCAGCAGGTTCTTAACCAAAACTCAAATGACTGCTGAATTGCATTGGGACTTTGGCAAGGACAGTGAGAAGTGACGGTTGCAGCCATATCCATGCAGAAATAGCCGGCCAGCGTCTGGTTGCATGAACTGGCTGTTGAATATGATTGGAAAGATAATAGCAACTTTCTAACCACCACAGTTCATTCTTGAATAATACTTTGAACAACAATAATTCTGGATGGATATTTACATGTGGAAAGAACTCTTTCCTGTGAGTTAGTATAAGATTCTGTCATTTGAACCTGTCTTTTTTCATGTTCTGGTGCACTAGCTATCTTCCTATCAGTCCCACATTTTTGTTTCAAAAAGTGTTCTGTTCATAAATCTTCATCATAGATTCCAGCAGTCTCCCTACCACTAATTTCTCGTCTGTGGATTGTGCAGTGTGCAGAAGTGGGGCAGGGGTTTACACTTGGGATTCTACTCTGGGACGCTGGACGAGATTAGAATTGGCACATGATCAGTGAGCCCATTCATTTGAATAATAATTTGACAGCTTTGAGGAGTAGAAAGAATAAGGTAAGTTTTTAAGTTATTTGTTTGCAGTAACATTTTTACTTAGTAGAATTTATAAGTTATATTTTAAGATTGATTTAATTTATGACATTCAGAAGTATTGGAAAATCCCGACAACTATGACAGATAATAAAGTGAGAAGTGTGACTTTTCAGTGCTTTTGTGGAGTTTTTTCAAGTCTGTTGACATAACCTGATGTATTGTGCAAGGCTGCAGGCTTCACTGCTTGGCTCCAGGATGATCTTGGGCAGGAAGATTACTTCTCCAGGTGCAAACAAGGTAAGCAGCTGATATGTGCAGTTCATTAGTGAATAAGGGCACCAGTCTTTGATCTGCCTATCTGGACAATTCTCTCCTTGTCTAAAAATCACAATACGTCTCAGTTAGGTCTCTCCCGGCACACTGAAGGCAATGGTGCTTCACATTATCGAGTTATGCACGAACCATTAAATTGTGGAAAGATGCAAGAGCAACAGGGTAGTTGAAGTGGATTACTTTAATTTCTTCAGTATTGACTGGTAACTCCCTAAATGCCAGATGCTTAGATGCGGCTGAACTTGTTTGGTGCATCCATGAGTATATAGATAATCCAACAAAAGAAGAAGCCATACTAGAACTTGTGCTGGAAAATAAGTCTGGTTTCAGAGTTTCAGTGGGGGAGTATTTTGGGAACAGTGATCCAAACTCTCCCAAGTTTTCAAATGGTCATGGATGAGGATCAAATCTCCAGGGGGAAGTGTTGGATTGGAATAGTATTAGGCAAGAGCTGGGGGAATCAGATTGAGGACACAAGAAACTGCAGATGCTGGAACCTGGAGCAAAACCAAAACTGCTGGAGTAACTCAGGAGGTCAGACAGCACCTGTGCAGGATGGACAATGATTTGGGTGGAATCTTTTTGGGTGGGGTGGGGGTGGTGACAATGTTTGGCAGTTAGTTGGATACAAGTAGTGAGGGGAGTTTGATTGACAGATGGGTGGAGTAAGTGACAAAGACTCGAGGTGTCGAGCCTTCCATCAGTCTAAAGAAGGAAGTAGATTGGATGTGGCTTTTATTGGGTAGGTTCACATCTGACATGTGGGAAGATCAACACAAAATGCTGGAGTAACCCAGCGAGTCAGGCAGCATCTCGGGAGAAAAGGAATGGGTGACGTTTCAGGAAAGAACCCATCTTCAGAATGAAATATAGAGAAGGCCAGAAAAATGGCTGGCAACAGATGAGCTCTGGAAGGATGATCTATAATGGCCTAATGTTGGCTGGGGAAGATTTGCAAAGAATAAGGTTGTGCAAGGTGCAAGGATGCAAACAGTGGAACTCGCAGTTCGACTGGGGTGTGTGGTGGGAGGGGGTGGGGGGGGGTGGTATGAAATGCAGGCGTTACTTGAAATTAGAGAAATCAATGTTCTTACCGCTGGACAGCACTTGACAGCACTGGGCCTGTACTCGCTGGAGTTCAGAAGGTTGAGGGGGGACCTCGTTGAAACTTACAGAATAATGAAAGGCATAGATAGAATGGATGTGGTGGGAGAGTCTTGGACCAGATGTCATGGCCTCAAAGTTAAAGGGTGCTCTTTTAGAAAGGAGGCGAGGAAGAACTTCTTTAGTCAGGGGGTAATTAATCTGTGAAACTCATTGCCACAGAGGGCTGTGGAGGCCAAGTCAGTGGATATTTTTAAGGCAGAGATAGACAAATTCTTGATTAGAACGGGTGTCAAGGGTTATGGGGAGAAGGCAAGAAATTGGGATTAGGAGGTAGAGATCAGCCTTCTAGTTCTGGTTGATTACTGCGCAAACACCTCATAAGTGCCTTGATTCAATGGCGGAGTAGACTCGATGGGCCTAATGGCCTAATTCTACTCCTATAACTTGTGAACTTGGTTTGTAAGTTGTCCAGCGAAATATGAGGTGCTGTTCCTCCA